>NW_020885510.1:9237-13007 GCF_003945725.1 Corapipo altera
GCACAAATCACTGGGCAAATGGGGAAAAGCCCCAGAGCAAGTGCTGGGAGAAGAGAGGGAGCATGCATGGCTCACTGCTGGGTCAGCCAGATCTGTCAGTGGGAAGCACTTCTGGAAAGCAGGAGCTTATAACCCGTGCCAGAGGGAGTTTGAAGTCACAATGGGGAGAGGCAAAAGTAGTGCATGTGCTGAGTGAGACACTGTACCTGTGGGAATTAAACAGGAAGAACTAGGGCAGTGTCAGGTTTGTAGGGATTTGGGGTCAGTTGGCAGTGGTGGTTTGGCTACTTGGCTCCCAACTGACACCATCACGGAATTAGTGATTAAATGCAGACAAGGAAAATGGGAATATGTTCCTGTGAATAAATGTTAGCGGAGGGAATGATACTGCCATGTTTTAGCTTGATATCTTACAGAACCTGTGGAGCCCGGCCGTCCTCACACCCCTTGTGGTCCCTCTGAGGGATGCTGTTGGCCCGGGCAGTTCCCTGGAAAAGGTGCCTGGGTCGGGTGACTTGGTTGGATTTGGATGGAGATGGAAAAGCAGCTCCAAAACAGGCCCCCAGGACAAGGTGACCTGGGAAGCAAATGGCCCTTGCCCAGGGGTCAGTCTCCCTTTGTGCCCGGGGGGACTCTATGGCAGGGCCGGGGTCTGTCGGGCTCATTGTGCGGGCGGCTGTTGGTGCCCTCGGTGGGATTGGATGGATGTGATTCCATGGGCTGGGAGCACTGTTGCCAGGCAATGCTGTACTTTCCCTTCCGGGGTCCGGGGGTGTCCCTGGCATCGTTGTCCCCCTGTGTGAACGGTGCCAGTCACTGCCACAGTGCCACAGCAGCGGTGCCCTCCCCTGGGCTCTGCCTGCTGGGCTGTTCTGGGTAAGTGCTGCCAAAAGAGCAAAGGGAGCAGCTTGGGCAGGGGATGGGACAGTTGGGCATCATCCTCCCGAGGCCAGTATTGGTCCAACTGTTGGGTACCTGCTGCCTGTGTCCTGCAGCCCAGCATCATCAGGATCATAGAATTCATTTCCCCACTCTTCTTCCAGTGCTCCCATCTTGCCCCTGGCAGTGAGGCTGGGGGGACACGGGACTGGGAGGAAGGGGAACTGGTATTGGATTTGTAGACAGTGGAGACATGGAATTGCTTGGTAACCAATGGCAAAGAGCTGGGCCAGGTGTATCCCGAGTGGTGAATTTACGAGCACAAGGGATGCCCACTGTATTTACCCCCCCACCCTTCACTCCAGAATGGGATGGGGAGTTTGGGCAGCTCTCTAATGGTTCCCCAAGATGTAATTATTGTGCACAGGGGAACAACAGTAACTTATGAACTGGGCTGAGTGCACACGACATAGTGTGTACATTGTAATACAAAGAAATGAGGCACAGAATGACTTAATGAGAACCAATGCACTGATCTGGAGGGCTGTATTCACATCCTGGATTGCAAAAATTAACCGGATTTTGTCCCCTGAATTGCTGCAGTGCACTTACTGATATCGTGCTGGAAGAATAACACACTTCAATGTAAGTAAACCAGGGATTTTTGTATGTAAATACAAATTATTGCCCTGCAAAGTTGAAAGAAGACTTGACTTGATCACCAACTGCAAAGAGTAATTATAGGGGTCAATTAATGACCTTTGGGCATCAGGTAGAACAAGTCCCTGCTCACCACTGGTAGGACATATTTACAGGATTCTCACCACCTGCTACAAAGTTTTTGAACACTTTAATCTATCCACTGATCACAGTAATTATACTGATTTTATGAACAACCTGCAGTTGTTGTCTCTGGGATCAACTACACGAAGTTGTTTAAAGGCTGCAGGTGCTGTGTGTGCTGGGCAAAGGCAGCCAAGGTGTGTGGGGCTGTTCCGTGCCCTCCACCCTCGGCCCCGCCGGGGCGCCTGCCCAGCACTCCAGGGGTGGCCAACGGGGAGCTCACGGCACCTGCCCGTGCCCACGGCCCCCCCAGTGCCAGGCCTGGCCTAAAGCCGGCTTTGTTGGGCAGAGCCTGGCCAGCGGGACCCCCTTGGAGCCGCCCCGCAGCCTCCCCTGGGCTGGAGGCACCCGCAGGAATTGTCCCAGTGCCGGAGCTGCGGGATCGGCTGCCCCGGGGCTGCCGTGTGGGCTGGGGGGGATCCCGGGAGGGGCTGTGGGGAGGGATTTCTGCTGAGCCACAGTTCTGGCTCTGGGGCAGTCAGAATGTGAGGCCTTGCTCACTGCGTCTTGTATCCCCTAAATCTGTATCCGATGCGTTGGATTGGGTTTGTTTAAACTGTTCCTATTATTCCATGACTGGTGAGGAGTTGTTTTCTGGAGTGTCCTGGCAGGAATACTCAAAAATGCACCAGTTCTCAGGAAGCTCAACTATGTAAAACATTTATGAAGCTAAAATTCCACAGCCTTGAGCTGTTGGGTCCCAAATAATATTGGAGGGAGAGGCAGAGAATCCCACTGCTGCTGGAGCTGAACTGTCTGCAGTGACTGGCCAGGACTTGGCCCTGATGCCTGAGTGCTCTCCTGCCCCCCAGGATGGATCCCAACTGTGAGCCCCTGGCTCCATAACGTGAGAAGGTGGTGTTCCTGCAGGTCCAGCTGCTGTGTTGGTGGTCCTGGGGGCACCTCTTGCCCTGGCCTGCTGTGAATGTGTTTGTGTTGCAGCTCAATAAAGTCTCTTTCAGTGGTGACTGTGTGATTTTTGTGTCAGTTCCTCTCTTCCCCTGCCCCAGTGGCTGCATCACTGGTTTTTGCCTAAATGAACTCTTCCCCTGCAGCAGTTCCCTGCTGCTCTCACAGAGGGGGAGCTGAGGCCCCTGAGCCAAGGGCAAAAGGATCCATCCAAGGCAGGCCAGTGCTCACCCCCTGCCTTCCTCCAGCCTCCCCTGTTTACAGTTCCCATCCCTGCTGGACACACAGCCTGTTCCCAAACAACCCCTGTTCCTGTTCTCTCTCCGTGTCTCCTCTCACAACTCCCCTCCTATGATCTCCAGCTGCCCAGGCCCCTGTTTTTGAGGGGCATTCCTGGGCTGCTGCCCCCCCCATTCTGTATAAATGAAGTGCCAAGAGCTGCCCGTGTCTGCCTGTGTTCCTGCAGTTCTCCTTCCTGTTCTCCCTGGGCTGGAGAGACCTGCCTGCCCTGTGCTTATTGGAGCAGAGGGATGTGATTACATTTGTCCAGAAGGGATGTTCACAGACATGTTTTCTGACAGGCAGTGCCATTTTCCTTCTGCCTTTCCCAGGTTTTTCCAAGTGCTGCCCAGCACGGGGATCCGTGTGCTGGGACAGTGATTGGCAGGAGGAAGGGGGAGCCTTGGCCTCACCTGCCCAGCTCAGGTGGGTGGCACAGAATTGGGGTGGGCTGGCAAATGAACACATTTCTGAGTTCTGGAGTGCCTTGAAACCTTTCCCTGTCAGGTTTCTCTCCCTCATTTCCTGGGCTCCAGCATCCCAGGTGTCTCTTCCTTTGCCCAAAGTCCAGTGGCAGAGGATGGACTGATTCACAAGGGGGCTTTGGACTGAAAAGGGTTCTGTTCAAATGGGGCAAGGAATGCAGTAAGAAAAATGAGCCTCCTTTTAATGCCTGAAACAGATAGGAATGAAAATGCTGGAAAAGGTCCCATTTTATTTGGTGTCCCCCCTGGATTTTTCATGGCTAAAACTCTCTAGTGAGCAATTGAACAGAAGGGTGAAGGGCAGGAGCCTTTGACTTGCCCAGTGCACTTAATTGCCTTGTTCTCCTCTCTTCCAGGCCAGGACCAAGCCCTGAA
>NW_020885511.1:0-9886 GCF_003945725.1 Corapipo altera
TCCAGCTTTTCTGCCCTTGGATAAACAAGCTCACAGAGCTACGAGTGTGCAAAACCATCTGGCTCCCTTCCCCTCCTGGGTTCCACCCAGAGCCTGGCCAGGGCTTAAGGGGAAAACCCAGGCAGTCAACCTGCCCCATGTCCTGCCAAACAAGGCCAGACATCGACTGCCATGGCCTTGACCACTCTCTAAAGACAGAAGGATAAAGATCACATTTTGCTCACAATCAGACATAAGATTTGATTAATGAACACATACAAATATCATTCACTAATGAGCTGAGACTTACAGATCTTACTAATAAGCACAATTATTTTTTTCATGGGCAGATACATGGGTAGTCTTTCCACACAGTACATCTTTGACCAACAAACATACACAGTTTTAGCTAAGGAGCAAATACATGGATAAATAGACCAGTAGGTTGGAAGGTTCATCTAGAGGTCAGCTTTGGCTCAGGGTCTGTTGTTCAGTCTCAGCACTTCAGTGACAGCCAGACAGGGCTTTATACTATACACACACTTTCCATATTCATTAGATAGTCTCCCTCTACTTAAGACGTAGACATTACTTTACTTTACACAGTCACCTCCCCATTGCAAGTCCTTAGTTGGTCCTTTGGGGTCTTTTTCAGGGGTCTCTGGTGGGTGTTTTTGGCATCTGATGCCCCCCAAAGTTGAGGTGTCCACTTCTTGACCTTGGTTCTGAGCAGACACAATATCATTACCTTTCACCACAAAGACTGTAACGTTTGGGTTTGATCTTCTCTGGGCCCACAGAGCTCAGCTTCCATCCTGTTTGCTTAGTTACATCCCCGATCGAATTCTCTAGGACCTCTCCAAGGTTATGGTTTTCCTTCCTTGGCCATAGAGAAATGTTGGGAGCAGTGTTCTATACCCCACATCAAATCCCTCCTTTTCTTCAGATTAAGCTCCTGAAGGGATGGAGTGCCTTAGGAGCTTTATTTCATTTTACAGCTCAAGGCATTAGAACAGCTACAGCACTGAGTCATGATGCAAGCTGAAATACAAATGCCCTTCCAGCTTTGGGGCAACCCTTCACAGGTGTTATTTCCACACAGCCAACACCACCCTGTTCCATTGGGGACCGGCCAAGGATCAGTCATTTCCCCAGCAGGAAGGGTTTGAGGACATTGGCTGTGATTTCCCACAAACGTGCCCCTTTCATTAACACAATCCAGTTCTCCTGTCCCTTTAGTGGGGGTCACAGCTTTGGACACAGGCAGGATTGTCAGAGATGTGGGGGGAACTTGCACACTAATTGCTGGGTCTACTTTTTGGGGAACACAAGTGCTCACCCAGTGACCAGGAATCATTTCTACCAGAACAGGGGAGGCAGAAATGGGGAATGGCTTCCTTGTCTTTTCAGGTAAATGAGTGCACACCCAAAAATCCCTTGGAGGCAACACTTAGGTCACATTTGAGACTAAAAGGAGATGTAAATTTTTCTCCCAAGTCAAGACCCAATTAACTATTGTCAGGAGAGTAAAACAAGACTAAAGCATTTGGTTTCTTCTCAGGTAACCTCTCAATTACCCAAGGGGCTCTGGCCTTTTGAATTCTGGAATAATGCATCCATGATTTGACTTCTTGTACCACTTCTACAATCAAGTGGAAACCTCTATCTGATGACATTCCCAAATGTACCTCGAATCCAGGGATTCTTGGATATTCCACTCACTTCCCTAGCCCAGTTGATGTCACAAGGGAAAAACCTCTGGTCACTCAGAGAAGGTATCCCCCAAGACTAGGAAATCTTTACACCCCCTTTTCTGGGTAATTCAGTCAAATCCATCTGCCAACATTCACCTGGAACATTTCCACACTTTACCTCACTTATTCCCACTGCATTGGTAGGGTTTGGATCATTTCTCTTACACACACCACACTGCTGATTCACTGCTTGTACAACTGGGGTCAGTTTTGCACCCCTAACCCACCTGTGCAAATGTTACAGTACAGAAACAAATACAAACACAAAACAATGATCAGTGGATAAAACAAAGCTAGAGACCAAATTGTGGAATACCAAATAACCCACCCAAAGTGCTGGAAGATCCACACATCTTACATGAGCAGGATTCCCCAAAAGAATGTCTTATTATCCAATGGGATCTTCCCCACATCCCAGACTGGGCCGGGGATCTGTGGTCTTCTCCAGGAAAGTCCTGGTGCTGGTGTGAAGATCCAGAGATCCCTTGGATCCATGGGAGATCAGGCAGAGGGTCCCACCTGGGGCCCAGAAATGATCCCCACAAGCAGCAGAACCCAAGCCCTTCACCCCAGTTTGGGGTGTTAAGAAGCAGGCATTCTTTAGGGCAGTGTGATGGACGTCTGCAGGAGAGTTCTTCTAATCCAGCCTGCTCAGGGACACAGACAGGGCTTGGGATTACACACACTGATTCCAGAGTCACTGGATATTCCCCCTTACTTAACACAAGTCCATTACTTTGCTTTACACAGTCACACCTCTATTGCAAGTACTTATTTGGTCATTTGGGGTCATCTCTGGGGGTCTGGTGGTTTTTTTGGCATCTGGTGCCCCCCCAAAGTCAGGTGTCCCCTTCTTGACCTCGGTTCTCAGCATCACTGGTTTTCCCCACAGAGACCATCATGTTTGGTTTGATCTTCTCTGGGTCCCCAGAGCTCAGCTCACATCCTGTTTGCTTGAGTTACAGCCCTGATCCAATTCTCCAGGACTTCTCTAAGATTCTATTGTTCCTTATTTGGTCAGAGCAGAATCTTGGGAGCAACGTTCTACTTCTCCCAAAGGCTCACCCTGCACCATCTGCTGCCAAACAAGGTCAGACATCGACTGCCATGGCCTTGACCACTCTCTAGATACAGAAAGATCACATTTTGCTTACAATCAGACATATTTTGTTAATGAACAGATACAAACAGGATTCGCTAATGAGCCCAGACTAACAGATCTGACTAATAAGCACAGCTGTTTGGTTCAGGAGCAGATACACAGGTGGAGTCCCATCACACCACATTTTTACCAACAAATAGACACAGTTTTAGCTAAGGAGCAGATACATGGAGACACAGCCCATTAGGTTGGAAGGTTCATCTAGAGCTCAGCTTTGGCTCAGGGTCTGTTGTTCAGCCTCAGCACTTCAGTGACAGCCACACAGGGCTTTACATCACACACACTCTTTCCGTATTCATTACAGAGTCTTGCTTACTTAATACATACACTTGTAGGCAACACTTGGATCACATTTGGCACTAAAAAGAGATGTAAATTTTCCTCCCATGTCAACAGTGTTTGAACTGTTTTCAGAAGAGCAAAACAAAAGTTAAGCATTTTGTTTCTGCAATAAGTGGGAACCTCTGTCTGATGACATTCCCAAAGGCATCCCAAATACAGGGAGGATTGCACTGAACAATATTGCAGTCTCTTTCCAAACCTGCTTAGCGCGACAAGGAAAAGCCTCTGGCCATCCAGAGAAGGTATCCTCCAAGACTAGGAGATCTTTACACCCCCTTTTCTGGGCAATTCAGTCAAATCCATCTGCCAACATTCACCTGGAACATTTCTACACTTTACATCACCTATTCCCACTGCATTGGCAGGAGTTGGATCATTTCTCTTACACACACCACACTGCTGACTCACTGCTTGTACAACTGGGGTCAGTTTTGGACTTATAACTCACTTGTGCAAATGTTTCAATGATTTGCTTCACTCCAAGGAATACCCTCATGTTCCCCATCCACCAGGTCACATGAGATTGGTTCAGGGACTATTATTTGCCCACCTGGGGTAACTGCCCAGTCTCCTGGAGTAAATTTTGCTCTAAGGTTTCAATGAGCTGACAATCCTTAGCACCAGACTAATTTTTTTCTACTGGGAGAGGTATCTCTGTCAGGGTTATTAAAGACAAAACTTTACTCTCTAAAGTGCCTTTTTCTGCAGCCTCTTTGGCAGAATTATGGGCCAAATGATTCTCCAGTTCTGCTTTGGTCTTCTCCTCTTGGTGCACTCTGCAATGCAGGACAGCAGCCTCTGTTGGTTTCTGGAGATCGTCAAGCAAGTCCAAGGATTAACTTGTTCTCCTTGACTTAATTCCAAAGCTGCAGGGAGCACAATTGGTTCTGCTTTCTGGGCTGAGGCACTGCAGAGGAGTGCCCCCAATTCCATGACCTGCTGGGGGAGTTCCTGTGCATCCAGAGAATTGTTTTCCATTCTGGACAAAGCTGCCCCCACTGGGAAACAATTCCCAACCAGGACTTTCCAAGGGGCTGTCTCCTGAGTCAGCTCTGCCCAAATACACTTCTCCTCTAGTCTGGAAGCAATCCCGCTCTAGGCTTCCTTTGCTGGGGCTGGGGCAGTTGACAGGTTGCTTCTTTCGTTCCTGGCCCAGCCTCCATTGTCCTTGGAGAATTCCAAAGCCCAGGGAGGCTCCTGGGGTCTGGACTACTTGTACTTTGTGTTTGGGACACCCCATATCCACCCAGTCCAAGGAAATTCCATAGTGTCTGATCCCAACATTGCTGCTCAGCATCAGTGGCTATCAAAATATCATCTACACACTGGAATAAGGCTCCAAGAGGGTTTTGACTTTTCCATTCCTACAGTTCCTTTGCCAATTGAGTTCCAAATATTGGGGGGCTATTTTTAAACCCCTGCAAGAGGACCACCAAAGTCAGTTGGGTTTTCCTCCCTGTTTTTGGATTTTCCCATTTGAAAGCAAAAAGCTCTTGACTTTCACAACTCAAAGGGAGACAGAAAAAGCCATCTTTCAAATCTAATACTGTGAAACATATTAAACTTTCATTTAGGGGAGTTAGCAAAGTGTAAGGATTCGCTACAACTGGTTGTATATCTTCTACTCTATTATTTATAGCTCTGAGGTCTTGGACTAACTGGGATAGCCTTCCATTTGCCTGCTTGACTGGCAAAATTGGAGCATTACATTTAGATTCACATTCTTTTAACAAGCAAAATTTCATCGCTTTTTCTACAAAGGGTGAGAATCCCTCACAACTTTCTATTTTTAAAGGCTATTGCTTTGGTCTGACCAACTCTGCTCCAGGTTTCACTGCAATTCTCACAGGTTCTGCTCTTTTGGATCATGGAGGCACCTCTCCAGCCCATCCTATTAGAATCACTGCATCCCCAGGTGATGTTGGCAGATGGATTAGTTCCGCTTTTGGAGACTCTCATGCAAAACTAGAATCTTCCACAGAATTAGGCTCTGCAATAATAACCTATATTTGACCATTTTTAAATTGGATTGTGGCATTTAATTTTTCCAAGAGCTCTCTCCCAAGCAGAGGTTTTGGTGAATTGGGGAAATACAAACACTGGGGAGCCAACCACTGTTTTCCCAATTTAAAAGCCACAGCATTAAAAATGGCCCAGTTTCCCAATTCCCTGGCACACCAGACAATTGTTCCAGAATTGTGACTTGAGTTTCATTTTCCCTTATTTAACACAGAGGAACAAGTTCCCACAGCCACAAACAATTGTACTTAGCTTGGCTGGAACCAGATGTTCTGATGGGGAGGAATCCTCTGGTGCCCCCTCAGTTGTCGTCAGTGATGCCAGGAGAGGGTTCGGAGGGTTCTGAAGTTTCAGTTGTGGACAATCCCATTTCCAGTGTCCATCTTTCTTACAGGATGCACAGGGATTGATCCCAAGTCTCCTGGGGGGATGTTTGAAGCAGGCTGCCCATGCTCTCATCCTCTTCCTCTCCCCGGGGGCACCATTTCCTCAGGGATTTCTTCCAGAACTGCAACTCCTTCCTGCTGAGTTGATTCCCGCTGATTCTCCCAACCTCCAACAATGTCCTGAAATTATCTTGATCTTGTCCCTCAGGTTTTTGTCATTTCCTCCTAACCACATCTGAGGACTGCCCCACAAATATGGGGGCCAGTTGAGTCCTTCCCCCCTGTGTTTCAGGATGGATATTAGTATATTTTTGGGCTGTTTCTTCCAGATGATTTAAAAATTCAGTAGGCTATTCCCTGTGATCCTGCTTCATTGCAAAGAATTTTGACGTGTTCATTGCCTTTGGCCTGGCATGTTTCATTCCAGATAACGTCCACTGCAGGTATCTATTGAACCTTTCTCTAAAAATAGGGATGTTAGGATCCTGTTTGGAATCTGCAGTGGGAAAGGAAATGTCCAATGTACCCTGGATATTCCCCACCAAAATCTGCTCTTCCAAAAACCTCTGACTAGTTTTAACAACCATTGCTTTCTCCCTACTACCAAACAACACTTCTAACATAGGATCCTTCTAGCCCGGATCCTGGGTTTGAATCATCATTTTGAATGCTTTTGCCATTTAGTCTGGGTTCTATCACACAGGAGGGCCACTCCCACCCCTCCTTGTTTAGCTCTAGTTCTTCCTGCAGCCACACTGAAGCTCTCTGCTCTCTCTCTGACACGTTCTCTCTCCCTTTTCTTCTGGATATGCTAAATCTGCCTCTTCACATCCCAGTTCCCCTACAAGATTGGTTTCTGCATCTTGATTTTCTGTTCCCCCACTCAACCTGCCCGTGGGGCCAACCAGAAGATCTAACTCCTCCTCCTTATTGGGGAGACGATGCGAACAAAGTTCTCCTGTGCTCCACATTGAACAACAAGGCTTTAACCATTGCCCTTGATTTTCCTTTCCGGGCTCACACCAAGGGCTCTGAGGGCGCTGCATTCACACCACAATCCTTCTGCCATTTCAGAGGGTTCTGCAAAGTGAAAAACACATCACCAGACATAACCTCCTTCCACTTCTGTTCCCGTTCTGAAATAGCATCAACTGTAACAATGGATTATAATTCAATGTTCCAGAACAGCCACCCATTGATTCCAACACTTCATTAAATTGTCCCTGGGAGCTGTTCCTCTGGGGGGGCTGCCAAACTTCATCCAAAATTGCAAAATGCAACGAAGTGGGGACTTCACAATTCCCCCTTCAGATTGCCCACTTCCCATCTCTAAACAGTAGACCCAAAATGTTACAATACAGGAACAAATAAGAACACAACAATATTGATCGATAAAACAAAGCCGAATACCAAATTCCAAAATAACCCACCCAAAGTGTTGGAAGATCCACAGGTCTCAGATGAGCAGGATGCCCAAAATACCAAAGAACCCCCCAGTGCACTGAAAGATCCATATGTTTGACATGGGCAGGATTCCCAAAAAGATATCCTTATTATCCAGTGGGATCTTACCTGTGTCCCAGACTGGGCTGGGGATCTGTGCTCTTCTCCAGTAAAGTCCTGGTGCTGGCGTGAAGATCCAGTGATCCCTCAGATCTGTGGGAGATCAGGCAGAGGTGTCCTGTCTGGGGGACCAAAGATTACACCCAAAAGCAGCAGAAATAAACTTCTTAACCCCAATTTGGAGATGTTAAAAAGGGCATTCTTCTTTATTCAGCTTCTGGGTGTTCAGAGGAGAGCTCCTCTAATCCACTGTGCCAAATGACAGACAGGGCTTTTTATTACACACACTCTTTACATGTGCATTCCATAGCCTTGCTTACTTAATACATATTCATTACTCTGCTTTACATAGTCACACTCCTTTTGGAAGTCCTTTTCTGGTCCTTCCAGGCCTTCTCTGTCATCTTGGCCTCAGTTCTTGAGCAGCACAGCACCATTGTGTTTCTTTTATCTGGGTACATAGGGCTTAGTTTACATCCTGCTGGTTTGGGACATCCCTTATCTAATTCTCTAGGACTTCTCCAGGATTACATTGTTCCTCATTTGGGCACTCCGGGGTACTGGGAGTAGAGTTTCTATTTCTTCTATCAATGGTTTGATGGAGACCATGACGAGTTGGGAACTCATTGCAGGGAAAAGAGGGAGCAGTTGGGAAGTAACAGGCAGGTGGGGGAAAGAACTGTTCAGAGAACAGCTGAGATACAGCTCGAGCAAGCTGAAAACTAAACTGTCATTTGGGGTCATCCCAGATTGATTGGATTTCAGAAACTACTCAACACAGGTGCCACCTCCTCCAGCCAAGCCCAGGAGATCAACCTCCTCAGCAGCTGCAAGAGTGGGATGTTCATGTGCCTGCTGCCATCTCCCAAAAGCCACTATCCCACTCCTGCTGACAAGATGGGCAAGATGAGGATCTACCTCACAAGATCTGCTGCTGGAAGAAGAGCGTGTCCCAAAGGATGTCCTCAGCCTTCTCAGAGGGGACGTCAGATCCTCTCCAGGGCTGGTCCCAGCCCTTCCCAATCCAGACTGGGCACCAGCTCCAACTCTTCCCTCGAAAACAAGCAACAAATTCATGACAAGAGATTACAAACAAAAAGTGGAAACAAGAAAAAAAGGTAAAATGTTAACATGCTGTCAGGGTTCTGAGGAAGGCCCAACCCCTCCACACCAAAGAAAAACCCCACCTCCCCCAGCTCAGGAAAACCCAGGCCTTCTCCCTGCCCTGCTGCATTGCCCCAAGAAAAGGCTCCTAAGCCAAGGCAGCCCAAGCCTTTCCTGGCCTGCAGCCCAAAGCAGCTGGTGTTCTGCAGCCCCGCCTTTGCTCCCCCCACGGGGGTTTGTTTTTGGCAGGCTGGCTGCCCCTGCCCCAGCCCTGCCCAGCAAAGGGGCAGTGGCAGAGGCTGGTGGCAGAGCCAGGCTCCCATTTCACCCCCAGCCCAGAGCACCCGCCCACCCTCCTGCCAAGAAGCAGCTTGGCAGCTGGCTGAAGAATTCATCGGGTTCCCCGCCAGCAAAGGGGGAACCTTCGGTGCCCAGCCAGGCTGAGCAATGCCCGCGTCCGGGAGCACCCCCGGGGTGTGGACTCATCTGCAAACGGCGTGTGGAGCACGTCTGGGAGGAAGGGGCCAGGATCAAAGTCCATCATCTTCAGCTCGCCGGTGTCCAGGTCAACAACAAAGAGCTTGTCATCCCTGACGTCATCCTTGATGTCTCCAGCAGCAGGCCCACCCGGCACAGCTTCTGCAGAGGCCCCTTCTCCTTCCCTGGGGGCCAGACCAGGCTGTCAGTGTTCTGCCAAGGGCCCAGCTGTCTGTGAAGCGGGACCAGCAAAACCAGGTTGGATGGTGGCCACCAGCACTTGGAAGACCGGGTCTGCAGCCCAGCTCCAGCACAAAGAGGGGCGTGTTCCCGTGTGATGACCCCCCCTCAGTGCTACAGGCTGACAAAAAAGTCTGGTTTTCTTTGCTTCTTATTGCCAAGAAATGTGTGGAGGTGTTACTTGCCAGGCCCCTGGATCAAAGTGAGCACGTGGATCTCTCCTGTCTTCTAGAGCAGGTGAATGCCCTGCACCCAAGGATGGCACAAAAGGTCTTCCAATGCTGGCCTGTCCGAGGGGCGGATGGACAAACACCACCTGATAAGGTGCTGGCACCCTGGGGGGAAAATGGCCGGTCAGTTGGAGAAGGATCCTGTCCCCTCTGTCCCACTGTCCACGTGCCCAGGCTGTGCTGGCTGTGCTCAGAGCTGTGCCCAAACTTCTCCATCGATTCTCCCTTTTGGAGGAGAGCAGGATGGCAGGACACAGGCCTCCTCCTCCAGCCACCCATGGGACACAAACAGCTTCAAGAGTGGTGTCCTTGTGAGCCTGCTGCCCTCTCCCAACACTGTTATTCCCCCCATGCCACAAAGATTGGTATCCACCTCGAGAGACCCGTGGTGGGAACGGGAGCTGGTCCCAGATGGTGTTGGTGCCTTTGCAGAAAGGGTGCTTCCCGCAGACCATCTGGTAGAGCAGGATGCCCAGGGACCAGATCGTTGCCGCCTCGCCGCGGTAGCGTTTGAAGCAGATCCACTCTGGCGGGCTGTATGACGGTGTTCCTACGGAATACAGACGGAGTTCGTCAGGTGGATGCTGCCTGCTCCCAGAGCCTCACCCCAGCATCCCTGGCAATGTGGGG
>NW_020885511.1:9896-13000 GCF_003945725.1 Corapipo altera
TTGGCTGAAGAACTAATCCTATTCCCCCTCAGCAAAAGGGGCAATCTCCGGTGCCACACCCGGGCATGGCCATGCCATACCCAGCACCAGGAGCATGCCCCGGCTGTGGGCTCACCTGCAAACTGGGTGTAGACCGTGTCCTGAAGGAAGGTGGCACATCCAAAGTCAAGGAGCTTTGCCTCGCTGGTGGACAGGTCGAGGAGGATGTTCTGGGGCTTGATGTCCCGGTGCAGGACGCCGCAGCTGGTGCAGTGCCGCACGGCCTTCAGCACCTGGTGGAACAGCCCCCACGCCACCTCCTCCGGCAGGAACCTCCACACCGTGATTAAGCCAGAGAGGTCCCGAGAGCGCTCCGGACGCTCCATCACCAACAAGAAACTGTTGGGGAGCTCGAACCACTCCAGGAGCTGGATGACACTACGAAAGCCATTGGACACCTTGTCCAGCAGCACGATCTCCAGGGGTGCCAGGGTGCCGTCAGGCTGCGGGGGGACCACGGGGTCGTCAGTGGGGCTGATGCCGTGCCTGTCTGCCTGCTACCCCTGCGCCAGCCCTGGATGCTCCCCGGCCCCCACCGACCCCACACCCACTCTCCCTCCAGGTGTCCCGGCGGCTTCCACCCTCCCGGGCCTCGGCTCGTCCCCGCCCGTCCCGCCCCGCTTTCTCCCGCTGGCCCCGCTCGCTCACCAGCTCGCCCCAGCGCCGGATGAGATCTCGGGGCACGGCTTTGATGGCCACCTGCAAGCCAAGGGGAAGGGTGGGTTGAGCTCGCCGCCCGTCCCACTCTCCTCCTCCTCCTCCTCCTCCACTCACCGGGGCTCCGTCCGCCAGGCGGGTCCCCGCGTAGACGCGGCCGAAGCCGCCGCTGCCCAGCAGCGAACCCAGCCGGTAGCGCTTCTGCAGGGGCCCCTTCGCCTTCCGTGCGGGCGAGACGTGGCCGTCAGCGTTCGGGCAAGGGCCCGGCACGGCCCCCGAGCGCCCCTCGAGCGGCCCGGGCCGGGCTTCCCCACCCGCAGCGGGCAGCGGCGGCGGAGCTCTGCCCGGGGAAGCCGCCGAGGAGGCGGCAGCGGCCACGGCGCCCGCGTCCCCCGCCGGCCCCGGCAGGCGCCGGGCTCGAGCCAGGAGGAGCCAAGGGGCGGCGAGGCCGAGCCCGTCCCACAGCCCGCCCCACAGCCAACCCCACAGCCCGCCCCACAGCCCGTCCCACAGCCCGCCCCACAGCCAACCCCACAGCCCGTCCCAATGCCCTCCCCACAGCCCGTCCCACAGCCCGTCCCACAGCCCGCCCCACAGCCAACCCCACAGCCCGTCCCAATGCCCTCCCCACAGCCCGCCCCACAGCCCGCCCCACAGCCCGTCCCAATGACCGCCCCACAGCAGTGCCCAGCAGCGCCACAGCCGGCGCGCCGGGAGCCGGGCGAGGGCGGGACCGCGCCGGGCCGCCCAGGAACGGGGACGGGGCGGCCCCGCCCGGCAGAGGGGAATGGCCGGGGCCATGGCCCGGGCCGGCAAGGGGAGGGGGGACTGGGAACGGGACAGGGACACCGGGACAGGGACACTGGGACAGGGACACCAGGACAGCAGGACACTGGGACAGGGACACTGGGACAGGGACAGCGGGACAGCGGGACAGCGGGACAGCGGGACACCGGGAGAGGGAGAGGAGGAAGAAGAGCAAGAGGAAGACCGAGAGCGCGTCTCTAGAGTCGCTGCTGCCGCCGCCGCTGCTGCTGCCGAAGCGCCGGGGCCGTTGGTCTGTTCGTCCGTTTGTCCGTTTGTCCGTTCCCCGTTGGCCCCCGCGCGCCCCGGGGGCAACCCCGGCTGGAGTCACGGAGCTCCCCTTCCTCCCGCACCCATGCCAAGACCACGGGCTTTTTTAGCTGCTTCACTTTAGTTTGACTTCTTTGCTGGCAAGTTTGCAACTTCCCGCCGCTGCTCGGACCCCATCCCACCCGCTCGGCCCGCGCTGCTGTCGCTTCCTCCCAGGCCAGCCGGGGGCTGGACTTGCCCCTGAAGTTTGGGAAGGGGTTTGCTCAGTGAGGAGCCCCGGGATGTCCGGCCAGCGCCAGGCAGAGCCAGCCCCGGGGGAGGGCAGAGCAGGAGGATCGGCAGGGGAAATGCAGCCCTTTGGGGTCAGTGCTGATCCCCGACCACACCAGGGCTGTTCCTGTTTTCGTGCCCGCTTAGAGGGGAAAACCAGCGACTGCAGAGAGGATTAAAAAGAAGAGAATTAGAAGACTCTTCTTGCTGCCATTTGGATGCCAGTCCATCCTAATAAATCCAAGCTTAATTTGGAATGGACACGATTTAGCAGCTTTTTCAGGGGACAGTGGAAAAAGGGGGGAGAACGGGAGAAAAGGGGGGGCTGGGACCTCCAAACTGAGCGGGGCAGGGGCTGAGACTCTGAAACCGAGCAGGGCAGACGGGAAGAAACAGCCCCAAACCGAGCTGGGGGGGGGGGCGGGGGACGGTGGGGGGGATGGGAAAAGGGGGGGAGAGGGGGGAGAAAGGGGCTGGGGGAGGGGGGGGGGGGGGACGGGGGGGGGGGGGTTCCCATATGGGTCCCCCATCAGTTGAGCCCTGGGAGCGGTTCCCTGAGGCTCTGGGAGGGGGCAGATCCGCACTGGTAATGTCCACTGCTTCTGAAACCCTTTCTGTGCTTGCTCTGGTCACGATTCTCCACAGGTCCCCAACCCTGGGGGCTGATGGGGAACTCCCCCCACCCAGCAGCTGGTGCTGCAGCAGCTGTGGGGCAGAGGGGGGTGGGAAAGGGCTACATTTTGCTACACTGCGCTCTCCCATTGGCTGCTCCCCGGCACACTCAGCAACAGTACACGAACCCTAAAATTGCACCCATTACACTGTGCCAATTATAGAACGTCTTACCCATAACATTTTCCCGTAACGTTTTCCCAATAGCAATTTAACATTTTCCGGTGTCAGGAACGCGTCCCATCGTCACCCCCCCAAGTGCAAAGGGCCGCCATGACCCGCCGTGAGGACTATAACTCCCGTGTTCCGTGGGGGGGGGGGCATGGCAGTGGGCGAGCGGGGGGCGAGACCGCACGCTGATTGACTGTGGGGGTCTCTCTGGAGGTGGGCAG
>NW_020885512.1:0-4579 GCF_003945725.1 Corapipo altera
ATGAAATAGATATGAAATATATATATGAAAAATGAGAAAATTTATATATATAAAATATATGAAATAGATATGAAATATATATATGGAAAATGAGAATATTTATATATATGAAATATATATGAAATATAAAAAAAATATTAAAAACGTGAAATCTGTATGAAATACATGAAAAAATGTGTGAAGAAAATGAAACTGCTTTTTAACCTGCCCGGTTTTTGAAAGTGGGTTGGGAATGAAGTTTTTCCAGCCCTTGGGAATCTCCCATAAGTGACTCCTGGGGATTAAAAATAACTAGAAAAAAGGCTCTTTTTTCACACTGAAAACCTCCAAACTCACCCAAATTTGACCCCCAGTGTCCCCCCTGGGCTGGGAATTCCCCTGGGGAATCCTGGGTGTCCAGTGCTGGTGCTTTCCCACCCATTCCTTAAAAAAAAAAATCTCCAGGAAAAGGAAAATCCAGGGAAAGTGATGAGGAACTGGTCCCGGGTACCTTTTCCAGGGAATTTTTTTGGTGAGGGCTGGGATGGAGGGTCCTGGCCTTGAGCTGGGTGGAATCTTTTAGGTGCAGTTGGATCGTTTTCCTGACTTTTTTTCCCTGCCCTTGAGTTAATTGAACCCCTTTTTAAAGGAATGCTGAGTTTCCAAGATTGTTGGAACCGTGAGAGGGTTTGGAGCATCCCGGTCTAAGGATCCTGGCACAGGGTGGGATTGGGTGGGATTTAAGGTCCTTCCCACCCCATTCCATGATTCCCTGTCTCTTGTCCCCCCCCCTCAGTGCGATCCCTACGTGAAGATTTCCGTGGGAAAGAAATCCATCAACGACCAGGAAAATTACCTGCCCTGCACCCTGGAGCCTGTCTTTGGGAAGTAAGTGTGGATTCACTTTGGGATCCAGGGGATTGTTTTGTGTCACGTTGAGGGAATTGTGCTGGATGAGCCAGAGCTTCCCATTCCAACCTGCACTCGAGGCTGGATGAGGCTTGGAGCAACCTGGGAGAGTGGAAGGTGTTCCTGCCCATGGGAGGGGGTGGAATGGGATGGATTTTAAGGTTCCTCCCATCCAAACCATTCCACGATTCCCTTGGCTCTTGTTCATCTTCTCCCTGGGAATTCCGAGCTGTGGAACTGGGTCTGCTCCGTCATCAACGGACACACCAGGAGGGATGTTTAGACCTGGAATTCCCTTGTGGAGGAATAATCCCCATCCCACCAGTGGTAGAGGGAGTCCAGGGAACTTCTGCTCCTCGTTTAGGGAATTTGGTTTGATGTCTGGAGGAAAAATGGGATGGTTGGAGACCTGTTTGGGGCTGTGGGACAGGACACCTCCAAGTGGGATGTCTTGGAAAAGAGTTATCCATAAACATGGTTTCCTGAGGCAGTTCCTGCCAGTTCAGGCTGCCAGTGACACCTTCCCAACAAAGCAGGATGGACAGGGTTTAGATGGGATATTGGGATGAAATTCCTGGCTGGAAGGGTGGGGAGGCCTTGGCATAGGTTGGGCAGAGAAGCTGTGGCTGCCCCTGGATCCCTGGAAGTGTCCAAGGCCAGGTTGGAGCAACCTGGGAGAGTGGAAGGTGTCCCTGCCCATGGAACTGGATGAGCTTTCAGGTCCCTCCCAACCCAACCCATTCCATGATTCCATGATAAACTGAGCCAACATGACACAGCCCTGGCACTGTTGGGTGTTGGGATGGGGAGTGGGTCCATCCCACTGGGGTGTTGGGATGGGGAGTGGGTCCATTCCCATTGGTTAGGATGGGGAGTGGGTCCATTCCCACTGGCACTGGGGTGCTGGGATGGGGAGTGGGTCCATCCCACTGGGGTGTTGGGATGGTGTCATGGTTTGAGATTTGGTTCAAACCATTACAGATGGGGAGTGGGTCCATCCCACTGAGGTGTTGGGATGAGGAGTGTGTCCATTCCCATTCCCACTGGGGTGTTGGGATGTGGAGTGGGTCCATCCAACTGGCACTGGGGTGTTGGGATGGGGAGTGGGTCCATCCCACTGGTGTGTTGGGATGAGGAGTGTGTCCATTCCCATTCCCACTGGTGTGTTGGGATGGGGAGTGGGTCCCTCCCAGGGTCTCCCCCATCCCATCCATGTCTCCCACCCCGTGCAGGATGTTCGAGCTGAGCTGCACCCTGCCCCTGGAGAAGGACCTGCGGGTGGCCCTGTACGACTACGACCTGCTGTCCAAGGACGAGAAGATCGGGGAAACCGTCATCGACCTGGAGAACCGGTTCCTGTCGCGCTATGGGGCGCGCTGCGGGCTGCCCCAGACCTACTGCGTGTGGGTACTGGGGCTGGGGGGCTCTGGGGGGGCACCAGGGGGGTCCCAGGGGCACCTGCTTGGGGCTGCACTTCCCCCAGTGCTGGTTCTCCTCCAGGAGCCCCAAATGAGGCAAATAACCTGGAAATCCTCCGGGAGATCCCGTCACCCCCCCGGTGTCTCCCGGTCCCACCGTGCTGGGGACGCTCCCCATGCACAGCCTGCCCGGGGGGAGTTGGTGATGCCCCGTCCCTGGGAGTGTCCAAGGCCAGTTTGGAGCAACCTGGGATGGTGGAAGGTGTCCCCTGCCCCTGGAACTGGGTGATTTTGAAGGTCTTTCGAACCCAACCCATTCCATAACTCCGTGGTCCTGTTTGGTTTCAGCTCCGGGCCCAACCAGTGGCGGGACCAGCTCCGCCCTTCCCAGCTGCTCCACCTCTTCTCCCTGCAGCACAACTACAAGGCTCCCACCTACAAATCCGACCGGATCATCTTCAGGGATCAGGAGTACGTCCTGTCTGAGCAGGGTAAGGGCACTGGGATCTTTTGGGATAGCAGAGTTTCCTTCATCCAGAGCAAGGGGTGGAGCTGGAGGCCAGAACAGGTTGGTGGCACATCCCCATCCTCCCCACCTCCCTGGCCAGCTTGGATCTGCACCATTCCCAGGCTTGGCCGTGCCCCAAACCCTGGGATTGAACCCAGACCTGCAATGCAGCCACGGGAACATTGACCTTGGGTGACTTCCCTGGGCTGCGGGAGCTCTGAAGTCCATCCTGGGCTGAGAAGCTCCAGCCTGATGTTCCAGCTGCTGGAGGAGCAGCTGTGCCATTGGAATCTCGTTTTGGGTCACTAGATGGAGACAGGATCACACACACAGTGCCCAGGGATCCCCTCAGGGCTCAGGAAGCCTGGGGGGCTCCAGCTGGAAGGGCAAAACCAACCTCTGCCCTATCTGGGAATATCTCTGAGGCCTGGGGAGGTGTTTTCTTGTTTGCACAAAAACCACCCCAACACTGACCCTTTGACCACCCTGGGCATCACCTCGTGCCCCTCTGACCCACACACCCTTGGGGCAGGAGTTGCCTCTGTGAGAAAACTCTGCTTTAAGGCATAAAAGGGGTGTTTAGGCCCCGGGGGGACCATGGAATGGTTTGGGTGGGAAGAGACCTCAAAGATCATCCCGTTTTAACCATGGCAGGGACACCTCCCACTATCCCAGGTTGTTCCAGCCTGGCCTTGGACACTTCCAGGGATCCAGGGGCAGCCACAGCTTCTCTGGGAAATTTATTCCAGCGCCTCCCCACCCTCACAGCCAGGAATTCCTTCCCAATTTCCCATGACAAATTTTATTGTGGCAGTATTGGGGCCACCACATCAAGGGGGTCGTCAGAGGCACAAAACAAGGCACAACCCAGTGCTGATCCCTCTCCTGCTCTTGGGAATAAAGGTCTAAATTCCTGGTTTTCCCTGAGGAGAAGGAAGAGGAGGAGGAGGAGGAGGAAGAGGAGGAGGAGGAGGAAGAGGAGGAGGGCAGCAGGGGGTTTTCAGCTGGGGCTGGGAAGGTGTTGGAGCAGCGGGTCCCCCCCGTGCCACCCCCTGCCTTTCACCTTCCTCTGCTTTAATGGCAGCGAGTTCAAAGAGCAGAACAAAGTGTGGAGCTTGACCTGGAGGAGATCTGGGAACCAGCTGTGAGCTGGGCTGGGCCAGGAAACCACAGCAGGGCTTTTACAAGCGTCTGCCCCGGCCCCTCAGCCCACAGCACCACCAGCCCCTCAGCCCACACTCCCCCAGCCCCTCAGCCCACAGCCCCCCCAACCCCTCATCCCACAACCCCCACCCTTCATCCCACAGTCCCCCCAGCCCCTCATCCCACAACACTGCCAGCCTCTCATCCCAGAACCCCCCCGGCCCCTCATCCCACCCCTCTCCTGGTCCTTCATCCCAGAATCCCCAGCCCCTCATCCCACAACCCCCAGCCTTCATCCCACACTCCCCTGGCCCCTCATCCCACAACCCCCACCCTTCATCCCACAACACCACCAGCCCCTCATCCCACACCCCCTGACCCTCATCTGACACACCCTGATCCCTCACCCCACACCCCCTGGCCCCTCATCCCATTACTCTCCTGGTTCTTCATCCCAGAACCCCCAGCCCCTCATCTCACAGCCCCCCACCCCTCATCCCACACCCCCTCGACCCTTCGTCCCACAGCCCCCCACTCCTCATCCCACAGCCCCCCCACTCCTCATTCCACATCCCCCAACCCCTCATCCCACACACCCCAATGCCTCATCCCACAGCCCCCC
>NW_020885512.1:9579-12994 GCF_003945725.1 Corapipo altera
CTCTTCCAGCAGCACTTCTAATGAAGGGGGAGTTCAAACAGCACATGGGGAGATCAAACCCAGGCCCCCGGACACAAACCCGGCTTTGCCTTCATTAGTCCTGCCTTGCCAGGGGCCTTTTACAAGCTGTTTATTTTCGGAGCCATGTGCTGGGAGGGGAAGCAAATCCCGGCACAGTGGGATGGATTTGCTTAAAGGGTTTATAGGGGGAGGGCTTGGCTTTTCCAGAGGGGGATAATTGGATGTGGAACGCGCCGTTCCCGGGATTTGGTGAACGTGAGGCGTGAAATGGGCACGGCTGGGATTCCTGTCTGCCTGGAGAGGCCCCTCTGGGAGCTGGGGAGTGGCTGGGATGGGGGATTGGAGTGGCTGGGATGGGGGATTGGAGTGGCTGGGATGGGGGACTGGCTGGGATGGGGGATTGGAGTGGCTGGGATGGGGGATTGGAGTGGCTGGGATGGGGGATTGGAGTGGCTGGGATGGGGGATTGGAGTGACTGGGATGGGGGATTGGAGTGGCTGGGATGGGGAATTGGAGTGGCTGGGATGGGGGATTGGAGTGGCTGGGATGGGGGACTGGCTGGGATGGGGGATTGGCTCGGGGGTTTTTCCAAGCCAGGCCACCTAAAATCAGGTGGGATGGGGGTCCCAGCGGGTTTAGGGGACAATCCCAGTGCAACAGGGACATCTGGGCAACACTCACTCCATGAGGTTGAGCTCTCAGGAGCCAGGGAGGGAGCGGAGATCACGGGATCACAGAATTCCTGGATCATTTAGGTTGGAAAAGCCCTCCAAGGTCACCGAGTGCCCCCTGTGCCCGATGCCCCCCTTGTCCCCCAGCCCAGAGCACTGAGTGCCACATCCTGTCATTCCATGGGCACCTCCAGGGCTGGGCACTCCAAACCTCCCTGGGCAGCCCCTGCCAAGGCCTCACCACCCTTTCCAGGAGGGAATTCCTCCTGATGGGATGGAATCACACCTTCCTCACAGGATGAAGGCTCAGGGATAGGTGGCTGGAGTTGGAGCCTCCAGGGAGGTGTCACAAGCAGGACCAAGTCTGGGCAGGCAGGACTGTCCCTGCTCCCCACACCCCCCAACAATCCTGGAATGCCTCATGGAATGCTTTGGGTTGGAAGGGACCTTAAAGGTCATCCAACCCCAGTCCCCTGCCATGGGATCAGCACATTCCACTAGAATCCCACTCCTCTTACTCCTTTAATCCTCCTGAGCTCCAGGTGAGGAGCAGGAAATTTAGAGGGAATAGATCTCCTTCCCCTGCAGCGTTCTGTGTCCAATTTTCCCTAATTTCCTCCACTGTTTTCACTGGCATTATCCCACACACCCCAATTCAATCCCTGTTTCCTTCCCTCCATGAAATTCCCACATTTGATCATCCCGTTGCACCAAGTGATCCGAGGAACACCAGGAGCAATAACAGGTGGAGGAATCCCATCCATTTGTACCTTCCCAAGTGAGGAACTCCCTATTAGACCAATCTTCTCCCTGAACCCCCAACCAAAGCTTTTCTTCCCATCAGTGGTACATCCCAACCCATGATCCCCTCAGGAATTTGGAGGCAGCTCCTTCCTTTCCCTCCTGTTTAGCCCGTCTGGGAAGTTCTTGCACAGTAAGACATCCACCATTCCATGGGGGAGGCCAGAGGTTCCCACAAAACCATCCCCATGGGAATGCCCTTTCCAGACCAACCAAGCCACCCTGGAAGTTCACCTGGAGAGCACTTGGCCACCACTGCACCAACATCCATCCTTGCCCAGCCCAGAGGGGTCTTTCCTGGGCGGATCCACCCCTCCAAACCCCTCCCACAAACCCACCTCTAACTCTGACCCCACCAACGTGGATCCTTTTCCCACAACGAGAGGTTCAAACAACACCACGGAAAAGCTGAGCCTCGCACAGCTCCGGCTGCGAAGGTCCCAGACGCCAACTCCACCCCAGAATTCCCGGGAGAAGGCAGGAATTCCTCCCTGCAGGCCGCTCACCTTCTTCGCCACGTGGCACATCTGCTCGGCCGGCAGGTAGTCGAAGGGGAACACGAACCTCCAGTTGAAGTTGCCCTCTCCCCCCATGGACCTGTAGTGCACGTCTGTCTTCTGCTTGTTCTCCTCGTGCCCCACCAGCCACCTGCAAAGCACAGACGGAGCCCATGGAAAACCGGGAACGCGCCGAGGATTCGGGAGTTCCCGGCGCCAAGGACGGGAGCGGGAAAGGAGATGCTCCCCTCAGCCCTGCTGGGATTCATTTTTCCCAGCTGAGTTCTGCAACTGCTGGAGGTTTTACTCCCCTTTCCAGGGTTTCCAAGGTGCTCCCCGCTCTTGGGTCTCTACAGGTCCACATTGTCATGGGAGCATCCAAGAATTCCAAAGAAAAATGACCTCTTCAAGCAGTTCTGAGCCCAGTGGAGATGTGTCTTCCAAAAAAATGGATCTGTCCATGGAGAGGTTTGGATCCATCCATGGAGAAGGGTGGATCCATAGTTGGAGACAGGTGGATCCATACAGGGAGAGGTTTGGATCCCTCCAGGGAGAGGATGGATCCATGTCTGGAGGGGGGTGGATACCTCTGTGGAGAGGGTGGATCCATCCATGGAGAGGGGGATCCATAGCTATAGAGGTTTAGATCTATCCATGGAGAGAGGTGGATCCATTATTGGAGAGGTTTGGATCCATCCATGGAGAGGTTTGGATCCATCCATGGAGAGGGTGGATCCATAGTTGGAGAGGTTTGGATCCATACATGGAGAGGTTTGGATCCCTCCAGGGAGAGGATGGATCCATGTCTGGAGAGGGGTGGATCCATCCATGGAGAGGGTGGATCCATGCATGGAGAGGGTGGATCCATGCATGGAGAGGTTTGGATCCATCCATGGAGACGGTGGATCCATGCATGGAGAGGGTGGATCCATGCATGGAGAGGCTTGGATCCATCCATGGAGAGGTTTGGGTCCATCCATAGAGAGGTTTGGATCCATCCATGGAGAGGGTGGAACCATCCATGGAGAGAGGTAGATCCATCATTGAAGAGGAGTGGATCCATCCATGGAGAGATTTGGGTCCATCCATAGAGAATTTTGGATCTATCCATGGAGAGATGTGGATCCATTCGTGGAGAAGTTTGGATCCATCCATAGAGAGGTTTGGATCCATCCATGGAGAGGTTTGGATCCATCCATGGAGAGAGGTGGATCCATCCATGGAGAGAGGTGGATCCATCCACAAAGAGGGTGGATCCATCATTGGAGAGGTCTGGATCCATCCATGGAGAGGTTTGGATCCATCCATGGAGAGAGGTGGATCCATCCATGGAGAAGATGGATCCATCCCTGGAGAGGTGCGATGGTCCATCCCAGCAGGATCCACGTCCATCCCAGCGGGATCCACGTCCATCCCAGCGGGATC
>NW_020885513.1:0-12986 GCF_003945725.1 Corapipo altera
GCTCCTAAAAACATTTTCAAGTGCAGCAGATCATCCTTTGTCCACTCTCACTAGAGTAGGTGCACTCACACTGAGGTGTGTGAGATACAGCCATCACCTGGTGTCTCTGTGCTCCTTTCACACTCACTAGACCTGGTTAATCTGGGGAGGAATTCTAGGCAGGCTAGCACACCTCAGACCATAAAACCAGGAGATACCTTCTGTCACAGAGGCCTGAGCTACTGCCTGCCCATGAAGAGCCTGAAAAACCCTCATAGGAGCTCTTTTGTAACGCAAAGAACAAGACCAGAGAGGAGTTTGACTGATTTTCTCTTCCCAGGGCACAGGGTTAGCCAAACTCACTGTGGTGGTAATGCAACTACGACAGGTAGCCTGAAAATCTCTGCTCTGGGGAGTTTTGGATTCCTCCCATTGTTACCCCCAGAGGACCAAAGACAGTGAATGCTAAGCAGCAGCTCCACCCTCCTTCCTCAGGTGCAGTGTGGATTTCTCTCCCTGCTCCCTGGTACCTTTTCAATGGGATGGGTCTCCTCACAAGGAGACTCCTTTTCATAGAATCACAGAATCAGCTGGGTTGGAAGGGACCTCGGAGATCATCAAGTCCAATCCTTGATCCACTACCACTGTGGTTACTAGACCACGGCACTGATGCCACATCCAGACTTTTTTTAAAAATCTCCAGGGATGGAGAATCCACCACTTCCCTGGTCAGTCCATTCCAATGTCTGACCACCCTCTCTGTAAAGAATTTCTTTCTAATATCCAACCTAAACCTCCCCTGGCACAACTTGAGACCATGCCCTCTTGTCTTGCTGATCATTACCTGGGAAAAGAGACCAACCCCCACCTGGTTACAACCTCCTGTCAGGGAGTTGCAGAGAGCGAGGAGGTCTCCCCTGAGCCTCCTCTTCTCCAGGCTGAACAGCCCCAGCTCCCTCAGCCTCTCCTCATAGGACTTGTGCTTGAGTCTCTTCACCAGCCTAGTTGCCCTCCTCTGGACCTGCTCCAGGACCTCAATGTCCTTCCTGAGCTGAGGGGCCCAGAGCTGGACACAATTTGTGCTGCTGGGTCCGGCTGTGAACAGGTCAAAGAGGGAAAACCCATCCATGTTCGTCTGAGGATTGTCCGTCCTTATCCTGTTCTCAGCCATCTGCCTCCGGATCCTGTTTAGGAATACCTGACCATCCTGGGGCAGGATGATGCAGCCACTTGCAGCAAATACACCCATGGGGTAGGGCTCTGGGTGTGGAGAGAGATATTCCCCAAGCAGGTGTGGGTGGGAAGTCCTGGGAGCTCTCACCAGGACTCTGCTCTTCCCCACAGCTCCCCTGCCCTGCCTGTGCCCAGCAAAGTGTGGAGACGATTTCAAGCCTTGTCTGTCCTTGCCTTGGAGCTGCCAGGGAAGATGTGCTCTGTGGGCTGCCAGGACAAGCAAGGACTCTGCAGGGCCAAGCTGCAGGACAGGGGAGTTGGGGAGATCAATTCAAGAAGAGCTTGTGGGACTAAGGAAAAATTACTAAGGACTGTGTGGGGAAAGGGAATGAGAAATAGAACATGGAGCTATAAAAGGGCCTTGGTTAGACCCTGGAAGCAGCTGCCAGAGAGTTCACTTGTCTGAGCCCAGCCCCTGATCGCTGCATTCTCTCCTATTTTCTGATTAAATCTTCCTTAACTGTTCTTCAATATGACTTCACTCTCCATGTGTGAGTGGTGTAAGGATTGTTTTCTGAACTTAAATGAGGATAGAACTTAATGAACACTGTAGAAACAACTGTGGTAGGACTCTGAGGAGCACTAAGCCCTTGGAAACCTTGAAAAATGTAAGAAATCATAAAAGACCCCACTGGAACAGCTGACCCATCTCATCTGACTCAAGGTTGTAATGTCTATGTAATTACACCCTGAACTGAGTTGCTTCCTTTAGATCCAGTTCTTTAGCTGGGACAAAACTAGATCTTAGCTAAAAAGAGCATAAGCAGAAGCTCATCTTTAAAGCTCATAAGGAATGAATGGTATGTGTTACCTACCTCTTTAATCATCCCTTCCCTGGGTATAACATTGGTATTGGATCTGTGCAGTTCACTGCACTCTCAAGGAGATGTTAGGCAGAACTGGATCTCCTTGGCACACACTGGTGCATCTACAGTTCCCAGAGGGACAGCTTTTCTGCAGAAGCATCTGAAGAAGACTCAAAGCTCCTGCTGATCAGGTTTTGCCTGCAATGATTTAAAAAACCTGTGTGTGATCCCCCCTAGGAGGCCTAAAGGATTCACACGGCCCTGCCCCTACTGAAGTGTGGAATGTTTTTCACCACTCATTAAGAATTGGAAGGCAAGTCATTCCCTTGTGGCTAATTAGGGAGCTTTTCCAGTTTTGTTGGTTTGTTTGTTTTTATTGGCACAGGAGCTGGTAAACAGGAGGATTTTAATCAGCTCTCAAGACAGTGGCATTTATTTCTGTCTCCTTTTGTCTGAGCCTTTGCCTTTTAGTTTCTAGTAAAGTCAGGACGTTCTGGTGTTGCAAACTCAGTGGATCAAGGTGCCTTCAAGAGAGATGGAATATTTACCTCTGGTGAGACTCCTCTGAGCCTGGATATCTAGTGGAATTTTCACCTACCTTAAACTGCACTTCTCCAGTTGCACCTCCGCAGTGTGGCTGTAAGGATTCTTTGGGAGAGAGGGAAGAAGGTGTTGGCAAAGCCAATGTAAACAAAATGTCCACTGCTCTGGCTGAGTGGTGGGAACCAGCTGCACGACCAGTGTGCATTTCCATGTGTGCATGGCTTGTTCCATCAAATGATTAAAGTAAACTCATTACTTGCCAGATGAGCCTGTACCAGCAGCTCCACCCAATTGCTGAACTTCACATCCATGAGCAAAGTGCTCTGAGGAGGGAGATGGCAGGTTTTTGTGTGCAGGAGAGAAGTTTGACTGGTTGCTTTAATTAGCTACATCTGTCACACAAAGCACAAGTAAATCACTTTAAGTAAATCACTTTAACCACACTGAGCCTTTGGACTTGACACAGAAGCTGCAAAAAAAAAGTGATTTTCTTTGTTCTGGCTCTAGGCAGTGTAGACAGTGTCATTTTGGGTAGAAGTCTTCTCAACAAAGCCTGGGTGTCTACTGTGAATTTTCTTCTGCCTGGGCCAGTTTTAGTCTTTAAGCTCCCTTGAGCACCATTTGGAGAAAAACTGATCTGTCTAAAGCTTGGCTCAGCTGACCTGTACAGTAACTTTTGGAGGAGGTGAACTAAGGTCTGAAATTGCCCATTTCTCTCCACTGATGACCTGTGGAGCAAAGATAAATATCTCAGGTGAAGACACCTGCTCTGGACATCAGGGGAATCAATTCTTTCCTATTTAGAATTATATCTCTAAATAAAGGTCTCCAAAAGTCTCAATTAGCTCAGACAAGCTGCATCCTGGAACAACTGTTTCTGCTCCTTTATATCATGAAAGGGAGATTTATGAGACTGATTCCTTGCAGATGTCTCCAGTGGGATGGTAAAGCTACTTGTGGTGTATCAAAGGCATTCACCTCAGTTCTTTCTTTCACCAATGCACCTCGCAGGGGTGATCCATTACCACCTCCACCACATGACAACCTCTGTATAACCTGCAATAATACCTCTTCTCACTGGCCTGAGTAAGGGCTCCAGATTAGTTGCTTTATGCACAGCTCAGATCTTTATTTAAATTGTTATGATTCAAACCTGTGATAAATGATCTTGAGAACACTGATAGAACTGGGTGCTTTGCCCTGGCAGTGACACCCTTGCTGGGGGAGCTGTCTAGTGGGGAGGATGAGAGAATACACATCACTCTTCCATCCATGAGTTAAATAGGTTCTTTTGTTTTGCAGGCTCAAGTCCTTGTTTAGGCTCTCATTAGCTGTGCTAATTAATTAACAGCTGTGCTAATTAACACCTTTGGCTTATTGTCAGGTTTGTGCAATCCAGTGTCATCCTGGTGTGAGAGGAGACAACTTTTGAGTGAGGCAACAGTGAAACGTGCCCTGAGGTGGCAGTGCCTGGGTGACAGGGTGTGTGAAAGGGCAAGTGCCCAGAGCAGCTATCACCTTCCATAGCCCGGGATTTTACACTTGAACAGTGAAAACCTGCCCCAGTGAAAACCAGCAGCTTTTGGCACTTTGTTGGGGCTTGACCTGTGCCTATCAGAGCCATGATTCAGTTCTGTCAGAGGATTGTGGTTCAGGCAGGGACCCAAACCACCCCTGAGAGTGCCACGATTGAGCCACAGGTTCCAACTGCATCTGAGAACATGATGGTTGAGACAGAGACTTAAACCACACGTGAGGACACATGATTGAGACAGGGACTCAAAGAGTAACTTCAGTAAGCAACCTTTCCAACCCAAGCCATAATTCCCATAATTCCATGATTTTGTTGTCTCCTATCAAAACATATCCATTTCTATCCCTGCTGACATTTAGTGAAGACGAAGGAACAAAATAGACATTGGCTATGACTGTGGAAGACTCTGGTGACAGTCCCTTAATATCAGTCTATTGATTCCCACCCATCCCAAGGTTTAAATCTTAACTTAGTATGAAGTATTCAGTCTTGTAAGGATAGAGAGGCAGCAATTTCATTCAATAATACGTTTCTCAGAAATTAAGCTGATACACACTGAGATGTAAGAACTGTTGGATCCAAGTCCTTTCTGGGACTGAAATTCCTTTGAGAAGTTTAGTCTTCACTTAGAATGTCCGTGTATTCCAGGTTGCACTGCCATCCTGTCAGGGTACAGTGCTCACAGTCCACCAGCCCCCTCCCAGTGGCCCATTGTTTCACTGCTTAATTTGTGGAACTGCAGGTGCCATTTGCATGAAGCCAAACCAGTCAAGATGATGACAGATGAACTACATCATTTTAATCTTCCTTCTGAGGCAAACTCATAGGCAGGTCAGGTTTCTGTCCCCCATCTGCCAGTGGAAGTTTAGCTCTTCTCACAGTTTCTGAGCTCTGAAGGCCAGTGATGGCAGACCAGTGGTGCACTGGATTGTGTTGCTGCTTAGCTGTGGGTATATGATCTCTCCTGTTCTGCAAGTTGGGAGAAGTTCTGCAGACTCACCAGCCAATCCTACCTGAAAATAAGGATATGTGCTGAGCTCTGGTTATCAGAGCTACATGTCCTTCCATTGGCTCTGAATGTTGCCACAGAGCTGGTGAGAAGAAATCCATGTTATCCTGACACGGGGCCCCAAAAAACAGTTCCCTCCATCTGTGCAGGTCCAGGACTCACTCCCTGAGCTCTCAGTTGAGGCCTTTGTGACCATCTATTGCAAGTCTGTGGTCTCATGTACCTGAGGACAGAGTTGGCTGCTGACTTGGGCACCACAAAGTGCCCCTGTTGAATCCTCTCATGTTCATCCTGAAGAATCAGATGAAATTTGACCTCACAGTTCTCTGGTGGGAGGGGGCTAGACTGGAGTCAGTATTTTTCCTGTACATAAGACACCCTTGACTGAGGTAGAGGAGGGAGGACCATGGATTTGTGAGTCATGAAGCAAACTGAGGGCAGATGCTCTCCCAGAAAGTGTTGGAAAGGAGAGTTGGGTTGGAGAGAGGAGACCCTCTGTTGATACCCATGAGATCCTTGAATGAGCTCTCCACAGCTGTTACAAAAGCTGCCTGTAGCCAGGCCATGCACGAGCACAGCCCTCTTTTGGCTCCTGTTAACCATGACACTATAAAACTGTTAATTAAGGGAGCCCCTGCCATACTCAAACCTTATCTCTTCATGAAAAGAGGTGAAAAGAGACACAGATTTTAACACCCTATTGACTACAAGAGAAGTTGCTGAGGATCAGAAGAAGCCCTACTGCACAGAAATCTCCCCACTTGGGACCCATGAACGTATGACACCATAAATCATGGGCAAGAGGTGAAATGGAGTGATCTATCTGATGAAACCAAAAATACAGGTTGTAATGTCAGGCAAATTAATAGTTCCTGGGAACCAGAACCCATTGAATGTCCACACAGAACTCAGAGGTGGAGAGAGTTATATAATTAAGCATTAGCACTGGACATTCCAAGAGTTGCAATTCTGAGACAGCCTGCTGGGGTCATCCAGAGTCCGATTAATACGGGTCAGAGTCACAGCAAAAGCAACCACAGACAAAATACTCCAGTCATTCACCACCATCACCTGCTCCAAGAGGGGATGATAGCTCTTTCTCTTTCCAAAATTCAAGATCAAAGACCAAATAATGCCTGGAGGGTAACTGGGCCTGTCGATTAGTTGAGTGGAAGCCTACCAACAGATAGGTTATAATGGCTTGTATATTTTGATTCCAGTCAGTGCTCATCAACAATTAATGACATTTCTAATAGATATGGGAGCACAAATATCAATATTAGCACAGCTGAGAAGGTGGGTGTACAACCTGGACTGCAAAGAGTTAAAAGCACTGGAGTGAACAGAGCAGGAGCTCAGTGCCAAACCACCCAGGTTCATTTATGGCTCCTGGGTGAGACACTGCAGTTAAAGATCACAATGAAAACATTTGGGGCTTTGATGTTCTGAAGAACTGAACCTGGCTCCTGCCCCTGACACTGTGTGGTCCTTTGGTTCAGGTGTTGACCTGATAAAAACTGGGAGGCTACAGTTTGTGTTCTCCAAGAAGCAGCTGCACTCCCTGTATATGCACCACAGTACAAAACTGCTGCTGCAGCATGAAAAGGAACTTTGGAAGTCAGAGCTAATTGGAAAAATGACAAATTATCTCCAGAACGCTCTCCCCATGTAATTTACTGTTCCGGACAGTTCAAAAACCAGATGGGAGATGGCAACTGACAATTAATTATCAGCATTTAAATGCCAGCACAGCCCCACTAAGAGCTGCAGGACCCAATTATTGCAATGTAATATAAATAGATATCCCAGGCAATGACAATGGCATCACACCCCCAACATAGACTTATCTTAAAAGTATTTTCCAACTTTAACAATTCTGTAGTCTCATTTTTTGTCTTAATTGGAATAAATATAATTGCTTCAGTTCAAACACAAAATCCTTAGGGCCATGCCCTATTAAATTATACTGTGTCAGGATTTTACCAAAAGATAAGACAAACCTAAACCTTGCTAATTTTGTTATACATGGAAATGAGGCATATCTAGTGGGTGGTGGAGCTGGGAAACATTATACAGTTGTGTGTGTGTTCCCTGTGAAGTGGTTCCATCTCCAGCACTATTTGCAATCTGACCTCAGATTGGCAACAATGGCCTGTTGGGGTTGGGGTGAGGTTGGGTCTCTGCCTCCTCAGCCTGTGCTGTGGAGATAAGCACCATTAAAAGCATCTTGGTGTGACTTGTATCTGAGTCCAGATCCAGGGTCTTGGGGAAAGAGAAAACAGTTCAGTTAAACTGTCAGGTTCCAGGACTGCCTGGACTCAGGTGAGAGCTGTTGAGGGATCACACCAGGGTCTGTCTGTCTCCCCTGAGTTGAGACTAATTGCGGCATGGGAATGAGTATTAAAAAGATGTATCTGACTGGCTTGTCCAGCTCTTATTCTTCCCTCAGCCTCCCCTGAGGCACAGTTAAGAAAGGAACCCTTGTTGTGAGAACTGACAGCTCTTGTGGCTTTATCTCCTAATCAAAATAGCCTGAGGAGGGAAAATCCATTCCCAGCACCTGGACATCAGCCAAACCCTCAGCATGTGGAAAAGACTCATCAGCCTGAGACTGGGCAGGATTTTCTGTTCAGCCATATTCCCACCCACGCCCCAAGCTGTTCCATTGCTTTTCATGTCTCTCCTCTATCTCAGGGGAATCACCATTGCTTTGCTGCACCCAATCTCCTGGCAGAAAACTCCATTTCTAGGAATGAGCTTTTCCCTCTGTGCACAGTGTCATGTGAAGTCCATTTGGTGCAGCCAAGAGTTGACCTTGGAGAACAGCTGTGTTGGAAGTCTATAAATTCAACTGTGGTAGCTGCAGTGAAGTTTTAGCTGAGTTTTCCTTTCTGAAGGAGTAGAAGTGCCCGTGTTGGCAGTGAAGCCTTCTGGAGTGACAGGCAGAGCTTAATATTTGTAGGAAATTGGGGTGTGTCAGAAAGAGAGACAGAATAGGGAGAATCAGAAAGAGGCAAAGAGAATGAAGCACCCGAAGAAACGAAATGTCTTGTTCCTGAGAGGGGCGGGAAGGTAGATGATCACTGAGAAATGCAGACAGAGGGTCTGCACTAACCTGCTAGTTAACATGCTCCCATCTTCTGCACTTCATTGTCTACATTTCAGCTGGAAATTTGTGTCTACAGAAAGAAAGCTCAGGGGGTGATTCTTCCACATGGTCACCTGCAGGATCTCCCTTAGGGTGTCCTCCTTGAAAAGGTTCAGTGGGCTGTTGGCTGAGGAACCAAAATGATTCACTGTCAGAGAAGGAAGATCCAGAGAGGGAATGTTTCAGGCAAGATAAGAACAAATATTTTCTTTTCCTTACTTCCTTCACCTTCCCCACTGGGTTGTTTCCAGAAGCTCTGCTCTTGAGGCTGCCAGGTGGTTATCTGACTCTCACACACAAACAGGGGTGTTGTTCTCAGGATGCACCAGTGTGGATCCCACTGTGAAAAAAAGCCTGGCACCTGCTGGCTGTCCCCAGAGGAAAGCTGTGCTGGGCCCCAGCTCCCTGTTTTCCTGTTTTTCAGAGCTTCCAGAGGCTGGTTTGTAGAGCCTGTTCCTTGTGTGCTGGGACAAGGACACCTCCAGAGGCCTGAGGGACCAAAGAACCAGTATGAGAACTTTAAACCCCACTTCCAATTCCCCATCATCTTGGATAGCTCCTGGGTCCCTGAGTACACACTCTGGGGCTGTGCCTTCCTCCCACCCAGCCTAGAACTTCCATCAGCAAAGCCAAGCATGGGGAGAAGTTTCCTACCTTGGTGGTACAGATCTGCCCTCTGTTATGTTGCTGCAGATCCTGTCAGTATGTGAGTTTTGTTGGAGAATAGATTCCTCCTGAAAAAAGGCTCTGGTGTTCCAGGCAGAATGAGGAGATGGAGATGAGCTGGCACTGGTGAGTCACCCAGTGCACTGATTCCATTTTAAATCGGTAATAATACACACTAATCTTTCCCTGTTCTTTTCGAGTCTGTTTTGCCTGTGTGAGTCACTGGTCTTTGATCTCTCTGTCTTTATTTTGACCTATGAGTTGAAATTGAGAAAGTCTGTGTGGGCACCTGGCAGCCAGCCAAGGTGAAACCCACCAAAGGACATAGAATCATACAATCACACAGTATGCTGGGTTGTAAGGGACCCATAAGGATCATCCAGTCCAACCCCTGGCCCTGCACAGGATCCCTCAACAATCCCACCATGTTCCTAAGAGCGTTGTTCAAACTCTTCTTGAGCTCAGACAGGTTTGTTGCTGTGACCACTGCCCTGGGGAGCCTGTTCCAGTGCCCAGCCACCCTCTGGGTGAAAAACATTTTCCTGCTATCCAATTTAAACCTCTCCTGACTCAGCTCCATCCATTTCCTTGACTCCTGTCACTGGCCACAAGAGTAAAGAGATTGGTACCTGCCCCTCCATTGCCCCTCATGACGACATTGAAGATTCCAAAGAGGTCTGACCTCAGTCTCCTCTTCTCCAGCTGAACACACCAAGTGCCCTCAGTGTCCTCACACGCCTTCCCCTCAAGGCCCTTCCTCATCTTCATTGCCCTCCTTTGGACACTCTCTAATGGCTCAATCTCTTCCTTCCATTGTGTCCCCCCAAACTGCCCCAATATTGAGGTGAGGTCGCCCCAGGGCAGAGCAGAGCGGGACAATCCCGTCATTGGCCCAGCCAGTGATGCTGGGCCTGATGCCCCTAGGACAGGGTTGACCCTCCTGGCTGCCAGGGCACTGCTGACTCGTGGCCAACTGGCCACCCACCAGGACCCCCAGGGCCCCTTCCCAGCACTGCTCTCCAGCATCTCATTCCCAGTCTGTTGGTGATTGCCCAGCCCTCTCATTTGTTGAGGTCTCTCTGCGGGGCTTCCGAGCCTTTGAGGGAGTCGAAAGCTCCTCCCAATTTACTGTCATTGGCAAACCCAGTGTCCCTTCAAGTCTTGTGTTAATGAATCCAAGAATCCTAGAAAATCCTAGAAAATTCTAGAAAAAAATCTGGAATCCCAGAATGGCTTGGGTTGGAGGGACCTTAGTGATCGTCTCATTCCACCCCCTGCCATGGGCAGGGACACCTTCCACTATTCCAGGTTGCTCCAAGCCCTGTCCAACCTGGCCTTGAGCTTTTCTAGGGATGGGGCAGCCACAGATTCTCTGGGCAACCTGTGCCAGTCCCTGCCTTTGCCTTCTGCAAATCAGGTGGTGTAGCTGGAGCACTTCTCAGTGAAGATCAAGCAAAAAAGGAGTCATTGAGTACCTCAGCTTTCTCCATGACCTAGAAGCTTTCCCTATTGCACTTGATGTCCCTGACTAGTTTTAATTCCATCAGGTTTAGGTTTCCAAACCTGATCCCTGGCTGCTCGGGCAATTTCTCTGTCATGACAATGGCCAAGGAGGATGGAGGGAGTTACTGCTCTTGCAAAGACCTGTTCCAGAACAGAGCTGGCATCTGGCAGTGGTGCAAATTTAGAGGACCAAACATCTGCCTCAAGTCTGAAGGAGACAAAGTATGACAGCACAGCCACAGGGTCTTTGGGCACTCTGGGAGCTGCAGTGCCCTGTGGGGGTGTTGGATTCACCAGGAGTGGGGACTCCATTTTGTGGCTGATACCAATCCCAACTTGGGAATTACCTCAGCCCTGGGTATGTGGACAGCACCAGGACCCTACCAGTTGCTATGAGATACATTGACCTGTGCCCACATGTGCTGGCCACAGACCCCAGACCAGGCAACAGAAGAGAGGGGAAGCAAGAGGTGAGACTGTGGACTTTTCCCACATATTATAGTCTCCCCACTCCTGCCAATCTTTGGAGTCATCATCTATTTGAACCTTCTACCCTAGAAAAAGCTCATGAGAGATCTGTTGCCCAGGAGCCAAAGGGGCTGCTGACCTCATCTATTGACCTTCTGCAACCATGGGTTCCTCACTCAAAGTCAGCAGTGGTTGGGTGGCTCCCCATCCACAGAATGTGTTCCAGGGTGCAGTGCTCCAGGCTCACCTGGGAAGAGATGCAGCAAGGCTGCAAGGACTGGTGGCCATCGGCTGTGGAGTAGCCAGGAATATCTCCTTCACCCCCAAGGGACAGGGCACAAAAAATGACCCAGTGAAGTGAGTCCCTACCACCTCCTTCCTCTGGGAATGACAAAGGGCTCCCTTTACCCCAAGCTAATCCTCTCCAAAAAGAAACCTTTCTCTCCCAGAGCAGACTGGAGAGTTGCCACAGAACAAAGGAGGACTCAGAGGCCCAGGCTTGGATGCATAACAACTTTAATGAGACTAAAGAAGAGAAGCTCACACAGAGCACCAGAAGCAGCCACTAAGATGCAGGGTGTCCATCTGCCTGCCCGGCAGGGTGGAGTGTTGTAGTGGTTTGGATCTTGTTTTCCCCCAGAGGCTAAGAAAAGTGGTAGACCCCAAGGGGTGGAAACCCCTGGAAGTTTTGAAGTTCTGTCCAATGGGTGCTCCTGCAGAAATGTAAACATACCACAAGCTGACTGGAAGAGAAGAGTTGTAGTTTGGGGAGTAGATGTGGTGGCCATGTTGTAGGAGCCACGAGGAGAGGGCAGGAGCCCTCTGGGGGGGCCTCTGCCCCCCCCCAGCCCCAGTTGGGGACTGCAGAGACTTGGAACAGTCTTAGACTGGGCTAAGTGTCTGTAGTTATGCTGGGAGATGTTTTCTCCATCGTGGGCAGCGGCTGGAGAAAGCAGCAGCCAGCACTGACTGGAGAAACGGTGGCAGAGAGCCAGAAGAGATAAGACGGAGCAACAGAGACATGCAGCACCAGAGAGAGAACTCCTGGAAGGAGAGCCGAGGAAAAGAGAGCCCGCAGCAGAGTTACAGAGTTCTGGGGGTAAGAACTGATACCAGACCCCCCAAACTCCTTTGATCCCTCTGAGAAAAGGAGGGCCATGGACTCCTATTTTGGAGAGCAGTTTTGGACATGCAGCACCAGAGGGAGAGAGAGAGAGAAGAGCTGAGAAGTTCAGAGCATCCTGGGAAGCTGGACCTGGACGGAGAGGAATGCAGAGGGGGTGACCTTGGCTCCCCCCCCGCACTGTTGCCAAGGTGGCAGCCTGAGGCAGGGCACAGAGGCCCTGCAAGGAGCTTGAATCTCCTGGAGATACCAGACTGTCACGAATCCCCCTGTGCTCGTGACATGACCGTGGTGGAACAACCTTTGTCTGGGGTGATGTAGTCCACGGAGGAAGACCCCTTTGCCTGCGTCAAGGGGCCGAGGGAGCTTGGATACCTCCCTCATGAGTTCTGGCAGAAAGCCAGCCACAGCTGCTGCATGTATGAGATGAGGAGACCTGCTGCCTTAGAAGAGACTCCTGCTTTGGGACTGGAAGGGATCTGTCCTTCTTTCCCTCCTGGACTTTTATTTGGAGGGGAGAAGAGATCTGATCCATTGTAAATACTATATGTCATGGTAGAGAGAGTTGTGATCGTGTGTATAATGTGTTATAGTATTTATTTGTACAGTCATTGTAATATATTCCCTTTCCCCCATTCTGAGTCTGGTTGTGTTTTGTCTGGAAAAACCCATCTCACATTGGGTTGAGATGTGGGAGGGGGAATGGAGCTAGGGAATTAGGATTTTGGGGTATCTCAAACCATGACACCGGCAGAGGGAGGGAGGGTTACAGGTCCCCCTGGGCTGGCCTGAAGAGACACAGAAAGCAAAGGAAAGAGAGAGAGGAGGCTGGATGCTTCCTGCCACCCTTTACAGAAGAAGACAGAGATGAAGAGATGTTCTAAATACAAAGGTCTAAAGCTCTATCTCTTGTCCAGCACCATGTTCTGAGGTCTTGGAAGTTCTTGCCCCAGGACGTTGCCAGCAGCTTTAGC
>NW_020885514.1:0-12982 GCF_003945725.1 Corapipo altera
CTAGATGACACATTTTGATGAAAAATACCTGACGAGGCAGGTTTTTGGACCTTCCCTGCCCTCCTGCAGTGTATTCTCTGGCCATTGGTACCAGAGAGCCCCAGCTGCTGACCAGTAGCTATTAATTCTTGGGCTATCTCCAACCAGGTTATCCCTGAGGGAGCACCCCTTCTTCTAGGTCTGAGTTTGCCTTTATGCGCTCCTGTAATTGTTTAGCATAAACTTTTAGTTTTAACCTAGAATTAAGACCAGAAATCTCTGTGGATCTGCCCCAAGTTCCATTGGGGAATTTCGTTGTGGGTCTAATAATTTTGTGTGCATTAATTGGAGACATGCATTTTTTTGTACACTTTTTACAATGTGGCCAATTGTGGGTGTTTTAATCTTGTGTGGATCTCCCCTTTCTATAGGGTCTAACCTGCCTGCCCAGTAGGCAGTTCTTTGGGTCAGGGACCACGGGGCTCGGTTATCATTTGTGGTCAGGAAGACCCCTGGGCCCCAAAATCCTCTGGCCTCATCTTCACTCAACAAAATCCGATCCCCCCGGTAAGGGACATCCTCCACACATATTCAGTCTCTGATTCACTGGCCTTACAGCTGTATTTTTCCTGAATTTTGGCCAGTGCTTCCCCCACGTACGGGGTAGTTCGTGTGGTAGTTTGCCGATTTGCCCCCTGGCCAGTGGTTTCAGTTTTAATGAGGGGATGCATATGTATTACCTCATCCTCTGGATAACTTTACTTAAGCTCTTCCAATTCCCCAGAGGGGTACAGGGATTTGTTAACATCCACCGGCCTAGGGTATTTTAAATTGATATCTCGTGATTCACAATTTTTCATTCCTAGGTCCTTTTTCAACCTTTCCTTTTGTTCCTCCTCGTCTTGGAGGGCTGACCGAAGTAACAAGTTAATTTCCCTCTCCCCCCAAACTGCTTCAGCAGTTAACTGCAAGCGTTCTTTTTCTAATTGCTCCTGTAATGCCTTCATTGACTCCTGAAGAGATCTTATCACCTCACCGGTAGATTTTTGAATAGCCAATCTTTCCTTTCGCACTGTTCTAAGGACAACGCCTAAAACAGCACCTACAAAAACCAGTCCTAAACCAAGGACAAACATCAGGAGGGAATAATTCCCATATAACTCAACCTGAGGATGTCATTCCTTTTGCCTCAATCATTAACCCAGCTCGGGTTAATGTCTTTCTCCCCCTTAACCCTCTGAGGGTTGGCTTGACCCTCCCCTGGAAAACCTTTCAACAGGTCCAGGTACCAGAGAACCTTTCAACAGGTCCAGGCCACACCAGAAAAACCTTTCAACAGGTCTGATGTGCCCGGGTCACACCGAGAGGAGAAAAATTCTTACTATAATTTTACAACGATGGGACAGTCACCATTTGATTCGCCCTCGGTGTCAGTTTTAGACTACACCGATTACTCCACCACATCCAAAGGATCCTGCCAAAAATGTTACGACCCGCCCCAGTAAAAGGGAGGGGGGTAACCCAGGTTTTTATCAATAATTCCCTTGGGGTGGATTAGAGTGAAACGACACTGAATAGTCGGTGTCTGAAAACATATACTGGCAAGGTTTATTTTAACAATTCTGTATCAACAGGCATGCTAGCAGTTTGGGTGTTATCATATAACAATGTGACATAGAGATAACCTTTAGGGGGGGAGAAAATGCGTAGGGGACAATTTTGCATCAACAAGTATACTAGAATTTTGGGTGCTGTCATACAACAATGTGACACAGAGATAACCTTTGGGGGGGGAAGAAAATGCATAGGGGAGAGAAAGGCAGGATAAGAGCAAGGGAGAGTAAGGGAAAGAAAAGCTGAGAGTGGACAGATGTATATAGTCACCGCCCACGGGGTACAACGATGCTTCCATGTCTGTCAGTTGAAGTGGTGGCCTTGATCTGCTGGGGGTGAAGGAGGGAAGCCCCCACACTCCGAGAAGTTATGAGTTATTATATCCATGCTTAGTGTCACGGGCCATGCCTCAAGCCTCTGACATCTCCTGGGTCTGTGTTGAGTTTTTTGTGTCTCGCCTGGTTCCTGCCTTTCAAGATTAGCAGAGGGAGGGAGGGGCCCGATTGCTCATCAGAGGTATCATGCAAGTCAAAAGCCTGCAAGTCTCCTAGAATGCATAAATCATTAACCATTTCAGTCTCTGACAGGTGTCAGTTCTGTTGCCCCCTCCTTCCTCCACCCAGAATGGAAAACTCCATCATTTTGGGGTCTCTGTGCCCGTCGGCTCCGACCACCACATCCCCCATCAGTCACAGAATCATGGAATGGTTTGGGTTGGAAAGGACCCTAAAGAGCATCTCAGTCCAAACCCTGCCATGGGCAGGGACACCTTCCACTAGACTCAGAGCTCAGAGCCCCATCCAACCGGGCCGTGAACACTTCCAGGGATGGGGCAACCAGAACTTCTCTGAGCAACCTGTACCAGGATCTCACTACCATCACAGTCCAGAAATTCTTTCTAATATCCCATCTAACCCTTCCCTTTCTCAGTGTGAAGTCATTCCCCTTTTCCTGTCACTCCAAGCCCTTGTCCAAAGTCTCTCTCCATCTTTCTGGTTGACTCCCTTCAGGCACTGGAAGGCCACATTAGGTCACCCCAAAGCCTTCATTTCTCCAGCCTGAACAATCCTAATTCTCTCAGCCTTTCCTCACAGCAGAACTGCTCCATCCCTCTGATCCCTTTCATGGTCCCCTCTGCACTCGCTCCAACAGGTCCATGTCCTTCCTGTGCTGGAGCCCAGAGCTGGAGGCAGCTCTGCAGGGGTGACAACATTACAGCCATGTGTGTTCCAGCAAGGACACTGTGGAACCTCCTGGAGTAAAGGGGCCATTGTGACACTGTAGGGCCTTCTGGAGCCAAAGGAACCCTGGGACACTGTGGAACCTCATGGAACCAAGGATTCATTGTGCCATGAAGGGCCTCATGGAACCAAGGAAGCCCTGAGACATTTTGGGACCTCAGAGAATCAGGGACCATTGTGACACTGAGGAACCTTGGGGACTCAAAAGCCACTGTGACACTGCAGGGTCTCATGGAACCAAAGGAACCCTGGGACAATGTGGAACCACATGGAATTACTAGACCACTGTGACACTGCAGGACCTCATGGAACCAAAGGATCCCTGGGACTTTTCAGAACCTCATGGAATCAAGGGACCACTGTGACACTGCAGAGCATCATGGAGACAAAGGGACCCCAGGACACTGTGGACCTCACGAAATCAAGGGCCCATATTGGCACTGTGGAACCTCATGGAATCAAGGGGCCATTGTCACACTGCAGGATCCCATGGAAGCAAAGGAATCCCTGTGACGTTGTGGAACCTCATGGAATCAAGGGGCCATTGTGACACTGTGGAATCTCATGGAACCAACGGGCCACTGTGACACTGCAGGACCTCATGGAACCAAAGGAATCCTGGGACACTGAGAATCTCATGGAACCAAGGGGCCACTGTGATATGTGGGGCTTCCTAGAACCAAAGGAGTCCTGAGATATTTTGCAAACCCATGGAATCAAAGGTCCATTATCACACTGCAGAGCCTTATGAAGCCAAATGGACCCTGTGACTCTGTGGAACCTCATGGAATCCAGTGGCCATTCCCACACTGTAAAACCTCATGGATACTGTCAGGTTCCCATTATTAAGAGACACCTCTGCCCAAATTCAGCTGCAAAGGAGACCATGTGCCAAAGTCAGCAGTCCAGTTTTGATTAAACAGTAAATAGGAGAGAGAGAGAGAAAAAGAAATAGAAAGAGAGAAAAGAAAGGGGTGGGGGGAAGCCAGTGAGAGAGAGACAGAGATGAAGTAAATGTATCACACCATGTAGATCCCTTCACCCTGCTGTGCTCGGTGGTGAGTTCCCAAGTTGTGCTTCTGGGCTATCACTTTTATACAGCCCAAGCCCCGGGTATTCAGGGGGGTGGATGCTGTTCCCACAGCTTGGGCTGGCACATCTACAAGGACTTACTTCCTTTCCCACAGCTTGCCATGGTGGGAGTTTTGCCCTCTGTGCTTCCAGTCTGCAGGTGGGAACCTTTGTCTGGATGGGTTCCCCAGACCTGCCTTACCAGCCCTGGTTTCCTATTGGGGCTGTCTGCTCTTTCCCACACTCTGCACAGTGCAATTCTGTCCTGGGGGCTACTTCCAGAGCTTCACCTCCCTTTAGGCCTTGGAATTAAATTCCTGTTTGCCACCAGTGCTTGTGTGTTGTGGTGCCTTATGGGATTTTCCTGCTTTGACAGTGTTTTGAGTGCCCTTCAAGCCCTTCCATGTGCACACACACACCACTCTCACCAGTGTCTAACCCTCCAAAGAACACAAGCCCTGATGATTTGTAGCTCCCACTCCAGTGGTTGGCACTTGGAGCTCCCTCCGTACCCAGAGTTCAGAGCTCCCTTGTCCCAGAAACTTTAAAGAGATTGTGCCTCACTCTGCCAAGACACAAAAGTGTCCCTCTGTGTTTCCTGGGATAAGAGCACTCTATTGTCATCTTCCAAAAGCTTGCAGAGGTCCCAGAGATCTCCCAGGAAGGAATTTGGGGCCTCAAGCACAGGACCCGTATATAGAGGTTGAGGACTCGGAGGTCAGTGGTGCAAAGATTGAGGACAGTAGAGGAGTAACCTGAGAGGTCTGGAAGGGGGGTGTCAGAGCTGGTGGAGCTTTTCTTCCTGTCAGAAAACAGCCTAAGAAAGAACTAGTGCCACCAAGGGCAGCTGGGGTGGTCTAGACTGGTGACAAGAAGTCAGAAATTTCCCTCTGAGGTCAGTGTTGTGGTGCAATATGTCAGAAAGGAGTCTGGATGAGCCCAAGGCTCTGTGTGTGCAGGAAGAGCCAGGGAGGACACAGAGATGCCAGTGCAGGAAGGTGCCAGCCAGGTGGGGCAGCCGGGGGGATGACGACAGCCTGCAGGGAAAGGGGCAGGGCATGGACACCGTAGGACAGCCTGGGCTGGAGAGGAGACAGGGATGGGGAGAAGCTGAAAGGCCCTGACACAGCCACCTTCTGCAGGCCTTTGGCCATGGCTGCTGTCTGTGCCCCTGATGTCAGGAGGAGACAAGTGGCCCTTGCAGCCCTGGGGCCTCATGGCCTCCTTGTCCCTGCTCAACAGCCTGGTAGGTGCCACCCCATGGTCCTGCCCTTGGCATTGCACATCCCACATCCCAGTACCCCAGGAAGAGCCCTGAGGAATGAGGCAGGGACAGGATCTGCCTTCCCAGGGGCTGGGGGTTAGGCCTTGGCCGTTCAGATTAAGAAAACAAGTCAAGGTTTATTCAGCATCAGAGAGACCTTCCCCTTGCTTGTCCGTCCTCCTCATCACTGTCTGTAGTTTTCTGCTCTAACTGGAATCTGGGGACACGTTCTCAGTTGTGTCCCTCAATGAGACTCATTAACACTTCAAGAAACTTTAGTGTTTCGATCTCTGACTTCTTGAGAAGTTGTTTGAACTTACTCTCAGGGACTGAGTCTCATGTAAACAACCTAAAAGTCCCCTGAGGGTCACTAAATGCCTGGGGCTGTTGCTGTGCTGCTGAGCTGGGCCAGGCTCCTGGCACACAGGGAGCTCCTGGCAAGCAAGAAGAGCTTCAAAGAGACAGCTCTGCTCAGGAGTAGCTCCTCTGCACAGCTCAGCAGGGCTGAGGGCACTGCCTGCAGCACCCAGGGCACAGGAGAGAAGGCAGAGAGGTGAGAGGCAGCCTGGGCTGGGAGGTGACTGAGCTCTCACGATGGGAGAAACCTTCCCAGGATTTGAAGGAAGAATTCTCTGGCTGTAAGAAAGTTCAACTTGCCTTCCTGGAGGCATCTCCTGAAGCTGGCACATCCCACAGCTTCTAGGATCTTTCAGCAGGACTCTCCCAGTTGCTGCAGTGCAGGGGAAGTGGTCACATGGCAGAGCAGGGCAGGAGCTGCAGGCAGCAAGGGCAGAGAGGAGAAGGGAGCAGGAGGTTCAAGGGATCCTGGGCTGGGAGGACAGGGGAGAGCTGCTCAGGGCAGGAACCTTGCCAGCCCTTTGCCACGGTCAGGCTGTGGCTGCAGAGCAGTGCAGGTGAGTTGCTGCAAGTGCCTCTCCCAGCTGCCAAATGGCAGCAGTGGCAGGAGCTGTCAGGATGGCTCTACTGGATTTGCTGGGGTGCAGCAGGAGAAGCTGCTGCAGAGCAGGACTTGCTGCTGCCCCCTCAGAGGCCCAGGGCAAGAAGGTTCCCTGTGCCAGGGCTGGCTGTGGGGTGGGAAGGTGGGGGTGCAGCCAGGGCTGCCCAGGGCTGTGGGGCAGAGCAGGGTCCTGCCCCCAGGGCTCTGTGTGCTGGGGCAGGGACTCTGCTGCCTGCCAGGCTCAGCTCTCAGCCCGGCCAAGGAGCTGCCACGGGGCTGGGGGAGAAGGGTTGTGGGGAAGGAACAACTCCTGGGAGGGCAGAGCAGGGCAGAGTCCTTCTGATTTCCAAAGTGGGCTGCAGGGATGAGGGCCGGTCACAGCTCCAGATCAAAGGAGGAAATTTCCCAGAAGGTATTTGCAAGAGGCACAGACAGACAGGGGGTACCTTAACGAGAATGAACCAGTTCTTTCAGTGTTATACTCTGGGTTGTCTGGGTGCTGACTGAGACAGGGAATTCAATCTCTGAGCACAGGAGGAGACACTGAAACTTGAACTCTGTTAGATTAGAGGGAATTGAACCCATGACTATCAGACATCAAAACTGTCTTATAGACACACCAGTGTCATTTTTCCAGCCTCCTCAGGGTTGCTCTGACATTGCCATCAGAGCCTGCCCAGCCAGAGATGCCCCTGGGCAGTGCCCTGTGCTGCTGGGAGGGCTCTGCAGGACAGAGCTGAGCCCCCAGGGCTGGGATGGGCTCTGGCAGCACTGGCAGGGCCTGGCCCTGGGCCTGGGGAAGCAGCTGCTGGCAAGGACAGCTCCAGGCAGCAGAGTCCTGGGCAGAGAGTGGGGGGCAAGTGCCCTCAAGGCCTGGGGGAGGAGGTGTTCAGGCAGCTCTGGGGGCCCTTCCCTGCAGCTCTGCTGGGCACTGTGTGCTGGGCCATAGAAATGAGGATTCCTGCAGTGGAAAAGAACCTTCCCCAGGTGTGGTGGTAAAAATAAAAAACACAGGTACAATTATTCTAAGCTCAGACTAAGCTTCTGCTCTGTAGCCCCAGCTCTTCTGAGTCATGAGTGTAGAGATGGAACTTTTGTATTCAAGGTCTGTTACATCTGACATTCCTTGTATGTGTGAGAGCTCTACCGAAAAATTCCATGTCCCCCTGGAGCAGAGCAAAACTGACTCCTTGGCAGTGCATTTGGTGACATTTGACACATCGATTCCTTTTAGAAATGGAGTAGCTTTTTCACAGAGGTCTGTCTTAACTGTTCCCTGTCCTTTCCTTTTCTGAAACAGATCCTGTGCTAAGGAAAAGCAAATGTCCAACAGCAACTCCATGCCCCAGTTCCTCTGCCTGGCATTCACAGACAGGAGGGAGCTGCAGCTCCTGCACTTCTGGCTCTTCCTGGCCATCTCCCTGGCTACCCTCCTGGCCAACAGCCTCATCCTCAGCGCCGTAGCCTGCGACCACCACCTGCACACCCCCATGGGCTTCTTCCTGCTCAACCTCTCCCTCACAGACCTGGGCTGCATCTGCACCACTGTCCCCAAAGCCATGCACAATTCCCTCTGGGACACCACAACCATCTCCTATAAGGGATGTGCTGCACAGCTCTTTTTCTTTTATTTCTTCATCTCAGCAGAGTTTTCCCTCCTCACCATCATGTGCTACGACCGCTACGTTGCCATCTGCAAACCCCTGCACTACGGGACCCTCCTGGGCAGCAGAGCTTGTGCCCACATGGCAGCAGCTACCTGGGCCACTGGCTTTCTCTATTCTCTACTGCACACAGCCAATACATTTTCCCTGCCCCTGTGCCAGGGCAATGCCCTGGGTCAGTTCTTCTGTGAAATCCCACACATCCTCAAGCTCTCCTGCTCACACTCAGGTTACCTCAGGGAAATTGGGCTTATTGTGGTTAGTTGCTGTTTAGGGTTCGGTTGTTTTGTTTTCTCCTATGTGCAGATCTTCAGGGCTGTGCTGAGGATCCCCTCTCAGCAGGGACGGCACAAAGCCTTTTCCACGTGCCTCCCTCACCTGGCCGTGCTCTCCTTGTTTCTCAGCACTCTCTTGTTTTCCTACCTGAAGCCCCCCTCTATCTCCTCCCCATCCCTGGATCTGACCCTGTCAGTTCTGTACTCAGTGGTTTCTCCAGCACTGAACCCCTTCATCTACAGCCTGAGGAACCAGGAGCTCAAGAATGCCATAAGGAAAATGATGACTGGATGCTTTTCAGGAGGAACAACCTGCCTCTTTTTTTCTGCAGAACACTCATTGTGTAACTTATTTTGGGCCCAGCCTGCCTTCTAAAGCTTTTGATAGTGGTGGGGGACTTTCCTTTTTTAATCTTAATAACACTGAAATTTTATTCTTCATCCCATATAATTCACTCTCTGCCTCTTTTTTTTCACCCACAAAATGTATCAATCAGGAATCATACTCTATGTGCATTTAAACAAAATAAAAGTTTATGCAGCAAGGTATTTTTCAAACATCCTGCCTGTGTTAGTTTGTACATGAGGAATCACAATCTCTGAGTGTCAGAAAGGAATAGAGTCTCAAAAGTCTTGTTGCTTTGCTTGTTTCTGCATGGAGACAGTGCAGTGAGGTCAGGGACCCACTGGGACTTCAGGGACTGTGAGTTGGTTCAGATGTGGTGTGTTAGTGGCCGATGGCCAATGGAGATGACAAATGATCTCCAAGTCACCTGCCTGGGGCTCTGCAGCTTGTGAGGGCTCTGATGGCAGGTGAGGACTTGTCTGTAGGAACTCAGGAAGTGCAGGAGAGCACAGAGGATCTGCAGGGACAGCCCGTCCCATCCAGTCAGCAGGGAATGGAGCCCTGGAGCAGAATCCTGCCCACGCTGGAGTTACCCAGAGATAAAGTATTACATTTTGCTGTGAAGTGGCAAACAGAGCTCTGCAACCCCAGGGGACATAGCAGGTACAGGGTGAAAGGGACTTTTTTTGCCCTCAGTGAACTTCCACAGGTCAATCAAGAGCAGCCCCCAAACCCATGACCCAGCTCTGGAACAAGGCAGGGCCCCTCTGAGCCCCCTCCATGGCCACACAGGAGCATCTGTGGGAGGTGGTCAGTGGCAGGGAGCACCATCAGTTGGCTCTGCCTCCCAGCTTGAGCAGCACAGCCCAACAGAGTTCCCCATGGCCCCGGGCCCCACAGCCCCCGTGTTCTGCAGAGCAGCTCCCCCAGCTTGGGAAGGGGGTGCAGGAAGGGCACGGGAAGGGGGTGCAGGAAGGGCTGCTCAGGCCAGCACAGACGTGTTCCCCTGGGGAAAGGCTCTGTGGGGAGATGGGATGTGCCAGGAGAAGAGCAGGACACCCTGTGTGAGCAGAGGGGCCCTGGGAAGAGGCTGCCCTGTCCCTGGGGAAAAGAGGGGGCAAAGCAAACTCTGGGAAACTCTCTGGTCTGAGATCAGTTGTGCTGCCCAAGAACACGCTGACTCCAGAGGTGTCCAAGCGGGGCAGAGCTGGCGACTCCGGTCTGTGCGGCGGCGGGGGGGCGGCAGCGGCTCTGCTTGATTCCATGGAGTTCTGGGGAGGTACAGTGGCCCCTTGGTTCCATGAGGCTCTTCAGTGTCACTATAGGCCCTTGGTTCCATGAGGGTCTGAGATGTCTCAGGGTTCCTTTGGTTCCAAAGAGGCCTTGTGTGTCACAGTGGCCCCTTGGTTCCATGAGATTCCACAGTATTCCTGCATTCCTTTGGTTCCATGAGGCCCTGCAGTGTCATAATGACTCTTGATTCCATGAGGTTCCAATTTCTCCACAAGTTTCTTTGGCTCTATAGGGCCCTGTAGTGCCAAAATGGCCCCTGGATTCCATGAGTTTCCACAGTGCCCTCGGGTCCATAGGGTCTTCAGTGTCACAATGCCTCCTTGATTTTCAAAGTGTCCCAGGGTTCCTTTGTTTCCATGAGATCCTGCAGTGTCAAAATGGCCTCTTGATTCCATAAGGTTCTGCAATGACACAATGGCACCCCAATGCCATGAGGTTACACAGTGTCCCCAGGTTCCTTTGGCTCCATAATATCCTGTAGTGTCACAGTGGTCCCTTGAGTCCATGTGGTGTCCTCAGTGTCACAATGACCCCTTGATTCCATGAAGTTGCACAGCGTCCCTATGTTCCATTTTTCCACAAGTTTCCTCAGTGTCACAATGGCCTCTTGATTCCGTAGGGTTCCCCAGTGTCCCAAGGTCCATTTGACTCCAAAAGGGTCCTGTAGTGTCGCAGTGGCTCCTTGATTTTATGAGGTTCCACTATGTCCCAGGGTTCCTTTGCTTCCATGAGGCACCGCAGTGACACAGTGGCCCCTTGATGCCATGAGGTTGCACAGGGGCATCACAGAGCTGACCCCATCCAGATGAAAGTCTGGGGGAGATTAGGAGGAACTAGGACAAAAGGGACTGGATATTTGGGAAGGACAGAATGGCTTGTCCAACAGAGAGGAAAGATTTTGGTGAGGTAAAAACCATGTTCAGGTAATGCTAAGGGTGCTGAAACCCTGAGTGTGCAAACGTTCCTGATAGACCTTTACCGTCTTTGTAACCTCAAGTCCCAACACTACCTAAAACAGCTGGTCCTCTCACTGAGGGGAATCCACTGCTCTAATCCCAACCTCAACTGGACCTCGAAGGCAAAGCCCAAACACAGAACTCCAAACACTTATTTGTCCTCTAATGCCCACCCCAATCCCAAACCTGTATTACCAGTATGAAAAGCCAAGCTTTAATCCTGACCCAGCCCAAAACCCTCTTCCCCTAATCATGAACCAGACACTGCCAGCAGAAAACCAAACCTCCCAAAGTTCTGCCTAATCCCCACCCTAAACTCTAAACCCCAAGCCGTGACCATTCAGCACCCCCACAGCCCTTGGGAGCAGGGCAAGGACCTGGAGGGCCCAGGGCAGGCCCAGGGGGTTGGCAGAGGAATGGGAGGTGACCTGGATCTGCTCAGCTCTGCAGTGACCCCCAGGAGAAGGGCCTGGGCTCTGGGAGGGATGTCCTGTGGCAGAGGGGCTCAGGCCAAGTGCACATGGCAACAGCCAGAGTTGGTGCAGAGACATCAGGGAGGGTCTAGAAATGCTGCTGGGAGGGGGGTGGGAAAGCAGGAGGGGTTTGTACAGCCTGCAAGGCCAGAGCAGCAGCAGGGCCAGGGCAGGTCAGCCTGCAGGAGAGATGGCCAAGGGCTCTGGCAGGGCTGCAAGGCCCAAAGGCACCCAGGCCTTTGTCCCCTTGCCTCTGGCAGCTGCCTCTGCCACTCAGGCCACCACAAGCAACTTGCCTTGCAGGTTCTGCACTTGCTTTCTGCCTCACCCCTCCCTCAGGAGCCTGGCAGGGGTTGCCCAGTGTTTGGTCTTTGTTCTTCCTCCCTCTCCCATCCCACTGCCCCCCAAACAGCCCAGAGCCAGCCGGGAGGGACAGGATCTGCTGGGCCAGGGCCTGGGGCTCAGGCCTTGGCCTTTGTGCTCCACAAAACCAAGGCAGGCTTTGTTCAGCATTGCAGGGGCCTACCCAGAGCCTTTGTCTGCCTGCACTCCTGGCCTCCAAGGAGCTGCTTGAAGGAGTCCCTGGGGAGGCTTTGGCAGTGCCTGCCCTCAGTGGGGCCCAGCAATGCTTCAAGGGACTTGCAGTTTGGCTTCTGACTTCTTCAGCAGCTGCTTCAATCTTCTCTCAGTACCTCAGGATTGTGGGCTGGGCTGCAAACACACTGTGGGGCTCATTAAAATGCAGAAATCCCTCAGGATCTCTTTGTCTTCCTTTAATTGTCTTCAAAGCAATTTCAAAACAAGTCATCAAAATTTGTATTTTTTTTAATTCAAAAATGGCTATTTTTTAGTTCAGAGAAGAGGTGATAGAGGTGTTCTCCAAGTGATCTTGACGCTGAATGTCTCCTCAGGAGATCCACACTGACCCTGTAGGATCAACCTTGCTCCTCACCCCCCAACCTCACCAGTTCTCACATGGCCCATCTCGGACTGACAGCTGATGCAGCTCCAAACACACTGTGGGATCAATTAAAACACTGAAAAACAAATTATTTATTTTTATTTAATTGTCTTCAAGTCTTCAAGAGTTCTACAGCTAATTGGAGTTGTTTTGTAGTTTAGCTAAGAAGGAAGATTTTAAAGTAAAAGTCATGAAAAATATATATCTTTTGATGAAAGGGAATGATTTACACAGAACCTTGGGATGCCAGAGGGTCAGGGTGCAAAGGATGTGGATCCAAAGACAAGGGGGCAAAAGACATTAGTAGCATTTAATCATTGACCAATTGAACAGTTATCAGGTGATTCAATAGCATGTGCTATAATTTTAACAGTGACTGAATTCTAGATTCCCAAGAACAACATTCCCACCACAGTCAATTCACACCCACACCCAGGCAGAGATGTGTGGACACATCAATAGCTGGGTGTGCAAAGGTCCCTCTCCCAAATTCTCCTTTTTGTCAGGGAAACAATCCCACAAACCCTTTGTGTTTGCCAACAGACAAGGGTCACAGCTGGAGGAGTGTTTGTTGAGGGGGATCAGAATTGTTGCAGTGCAAACATGGACTCCTGAGCTGGTCATTTGCTGTCCCTCCTTGGAGGGAAGAACAAGCCCAATGGCCTGGAGTGAGAGGCCAGTGCTGGGAGCGGCGCTGGCTGTGCCAGGGCACTGCTGGGTGCCCCCACCCTGAGCACTCCCAGCCTTGTGCTGGTCACTGCTGTTTTCCTCTGCAGGGCGTTGTGTTGGGCACATCCTGGAGAGCCAAGTGGAAAGCAGATGGAAGCTTTGAGGCCCTGGCCTGAGGAGATGCCCCTGCAGGATGGCAGTGCTGCTGCAGAGGTCAG
>NW_020885515.1:0-12933 GCF_003945725.1 Corapipo altera
TGGGAACAGCGGGAGAGGGGATGGGATTGCACCGGGAATGGGAACAGAGGGAATGGGAACAGCGGGAGAGGGGATGGGATCGGACCGGGAATGGGAACAGCGGGAATGGGAACAGCGGGAGAGGGGATTGGGGATCGCACCGGGAATGGGAACAGCGAGAATGGGAACAGCAGGAGAGGGTACTGGGATCGCACTGGTAATGGGATCACATCGGGAGTAACGGGAACAACGGGAACTGCAGGAACAACGGGAGAGGGCATTGAGGATTGCTCCAGGAATGGGATCACACGGGGAGCAACGGGAACAATGGGAGAGGGCACTGGGGATTGCACTGGGAATGGGATCACACCGGGAACAACGGGAGAGGGGATTGAAGATCACACCAGGAATGGGATCATAGCAGGAAGAGGGATGGCAATGGGAACGGAGATTGCAACGGGAATGCGATCACACTAGGAATAGGGATTGCACCAGGAGAGGGGATCACACTTGGAATGGGGATAGCACCGGGGATCACAGCAGCACTTCCATGTGAACCCTGTCCCCATGTCCCCACCCTGTAGCCATGTCCCCCCCGCGTCGCCCCATATCCTCACCGTGTCCCCCCTATCCTCACTGTGTCCCCATGTCCCCCCACAACTTCCAATCTCCTCCATGTCCCCCCACATCCCCACACAGCCCCCATGTCCCATCTGTGTCCCCCCATATCTTCCCCTGTCCCCCCATGTACCTCATCTCCCCCACCTCCTCTCTATGACCCATGGACCCCATTTCCCCAATATCTCTGTGTCCCCTCCTGTCCCCCCATGTCCCCCATGCCCCCCTGTCACCTTGAGGACGGGCTCGGACCGCCCAGGGTAGGTTACGTAGACGTCCTTGAGACACAGGCCTGGAATCCTGGAGGCCTCATGGCCCCGGGGGGTGACAGGTGACAGTGTCTCCACAGGTGCCCCCCACTTGGCCTTGTCCAGCAGCTCCAGGAGCATCTCGGAGGAGCCGACAGCCTTGGCCAGGACTGGGAGGTACAAGAGCAGGGCCTGGGGACACAGGGACACTGGGGGATTTGTGGACATGGGGACATGGGCATGGGGACAGGGAGGGACACAGCCAGGAAGGCAAAGGGACATGGCAGGGATTGGGGAAATGGAGGGGACACGGCAGGGTGGACGTTGGGGACTTGGGGAGGACATGGCTGGGACAGGCATTGGGACATGGATGGGGACAGGGGGACCTAGTAGGGACATGGCAGGTGCACACTGAGACACAGTGAGGGGACATGGGGAGGATCTGAGGACACGGAGGGGACACAATAGGGTTGGGGTGGGGACAGAGAGGACAGGGATGGGGACATGACCAAGAGAACACGGGGACATGGGGACACAGCTGGGAAGATGTGGGGACATGGGGACATGGTGGGAGGACATGGGAGGACACAGTGACATGGGGAATGGGGCTGGTGACAGGACAGGGACACGCTGGGGACATACCAGGGACACATTGGGGATAGGTTGGGGACAGAATGGGGATGCATTGGAGACAAGCAGGGAAAACATTGGGGATGGGTTGGGGACACAGGAGGGACAGGTTGGGAACACATTGGGAATAGACTGGGGACACAGTGGGGACATGCTCCTCACATCCACAGCCCGGGTGAAGTTCAGGTGGCACATGAGGATGGTGACCAGCTCCCCAGGGGTGATGGTCCCCGCAGCCACCAAGTGTCCCCCTCCAAGGAGCAGCCCCAGCTTCATGACCAGCGTCGGGAACTGGGGACATGGGGACACAGGGTCACATGGGGTCACCCCAGCCCCATGTCACTGTGTCCCCCAGTCCCATGCCACCACATCCCTGTGTCCCCAGCCCCCCTGTCACCACATCTCCCATCCCTGTGCCACCCATCCCTGTGTCCCCATGTCCCCTGTCTCCATACCCTCTATCCCCATAACCCCATGTCCTCATGTCCCCCAGCCCCCTGCCACCATGTCCACCAGCCCTGTGTTCCCTGTCCCCATGTCCCCATCCCCATGCCACCGCATCCAATGTCCCCTAGCTCCCTGCTGCCACGTCCCCATGTCTCCTATTACAATGCCACCCTGTCCCCATGTCCCCCAGCCCTGTGCCACCCATCTGCATGTCCCCTATCTCTGGATCACCATGTCCGCATGTCCTCTGGCCCTTTGCCAATACACCCAACATCCCCATCCCCATGTCCCCATGCCCCATGTCCCTGGGCCCCCTGCCACCCTGTCCTCGCCCCTATCCACCCTCACCCCCATTTCCCCCATTCCTGCGTCCCCCAGCCCCATGTCCCCATACCCCTGCCACCACGTCCTCTGTTTCCATACCACTGTTCCTCATTCCCCTGTGCCCCCCATCCCTTTGTCCCCCCCAGTGTCCCCATACCCCGCTGGCCCAGCGCCCGGCCCCATAGGCCAGGGCCTCCCCACACTCCAGCTGGTGGCTGTGGCTGAGGCGCTGCTGGACACGTGTGGTCACTCCGGCCTCATATCCGAAGGCCCGGACGGTCCTCAGGGCCCCCAGTGACTCCACGGCCACCGCGGTGGCATCAGCCAGCGCCGCCCGCGCCCGCCGCGCCAGGTCCTGGGGACACACGGGACAGGGGGTCACCACAGGGTTGGAGGGCACAGAGGGTGGACAGGGTGGGGACAGGGAGGGGACAGAGGAGTCACCACAGAGTCACGGGGCGTTACAGAAAGCACACGGGGGTTACACCGGAGTCACTGCAGGGTCACTGCATGGGATCATGGGGGGACACAGAGGGAACAGGGGGTCACCCTGGAGACAGGGAGGTCACCTCGAGGTCACCATGCAGATGGGGAGACAGGGAGGGCACAGGGGACAGAAGAAGGTAACAGTGGGCATTGGGAGGTGACAACAGGCACCAGGAGGGGACAGGAGGGACTTGGACACGACCCAGGGAGATGACAAGGGGCCTTGGGAGGTGCCATGGGGTACAAGGAAGTGACGAGGGGTGCAGAGAGGGGACAAGGGGCCCAGGGAGGTGACATGGGCTGGAGGGAGGTGACAAGGGGCCCAGAAGAGTGACCGCGGTGCAGGGACAAAGGTACAGGTTACAAAGGGAGGTGACAAGAGGCCCAGGGAAGTAATGAGGAGTCTGGAGAGATGACGAGGGGCCCAGGGAGAGGACAGGGGGTGCAGGGAGGTGACACTGGGGACACACATGTGACAAGGGGCCAAGGGAGCTGACAAGGGACCCGCAGTCCCTGTGTCCCTCTCGGTACCTGCTGGATGCCTGCGATGGCACGTGGTAGCAGCAGGAGGAGGGGCAGCACCAGGAGGGTGACCAGGGCCAGCAGCGGGGCCAGCGAGGCCATCACGGTGAGCAGGGCCCCGGCCCGGGCCAGCGCCCACAGCGCTGGGACCACTGCCTCGGCCAGTGCTGCGTGCGCCGCCTCCGCGTCCCCCGTCACCCGCGCGGCCACCGCACCCGGCGTGTCCCCCAGGCTGCCCCCCGGGCCGGGCACGTCCCCCCGCAGCACCGCGGCCACCGCACCACGCTGGAGCCGCGCCCGCGCCCGCGTCAGCGCCACGGCCGCCGTGCTGTCACAGACCAGCTCGGTGAGGGCACTGTGGGGACAGCGGGGTCAGGGGGCACCGCGGGGCATCGCCACCTCGGGGTGTCCCCCCGCCCCTGCAGTCACCCACCTGCCGAGCCCCAGCACCACCAAGAGCCACATGGTCGCCGCCGTGTCCTCCTGTGTCACCTGGTCAGTGATGTGGCCCGTGAAGTACGGGCCTGCCACCTCGCCTGTGGGGACACTCCGACAGTGGGTGGGGAGCCCCTGACTTGGGGGCTGAGCCCCAAGAAGTGGGTACTGACCACTCTCAATATTGGGGGTTGAGCTCTGAAATTGGGTCCTGACCCCCTCCATTGCGGGCTAAGACCCCAAACTTGGGGGTTGAACTTCCAAAATTGGGTCCAGAGAACCCAAAGTTGGGTGTTGACCCCTGAAAATTGGGTGCTGACCCTCCAAATTGGGTCCTGACTCCCTAAACTTGGGTGTGTGGCCCTGCAAAATTAGGTGTTGAGCCCCAAAATTGAGTGCTGATCCCCTCGATATTGGGTCCTGGCCCCTAAAATTGGTTGATTGGCCCACCAGATTTGCACCTGACCCCACACAACTGAACCCAAAATTGGGTCCTGACCCCCCAAAATTACGTGCTGATCCCCTACGTTGGGTAATGGCCCCCAAATTGGGTCCTGCACACCTAAAATTGGGTATGTATCCCTGAAAACTGGATGTTGAGCCCTGAAATTGGGTCCTGATGCCCCTAAATTGAGTGGTGACTCCCTAGTGGATCTGCACCACAAAATGGGCTGTGGACCCCTGAAAAGTGGGTGTTGAACCACTAAATTGGGTCTGACTCTTTAAAGTTGAGTGTCACCCCCCAAACCGGTTCTTGACCCTTGAAAATTTGGTCCCAACCTGCCAAAATTGTCTCCAAAACGGGTCCTGACCAGCCAAAAATGTGTTCCAACTGCCCAAATTGGTTTCTGGTCTCCCAAAATCGGGTCCTGCCTCCCCAAAATTGGGTCTCGACCCCTCGAATCAGGCCCTGTCACCCCCCAGAGGGGTCCTGCCCCCCCACATATTGGGTCCCGACCCCCTACATATTGGGTCCTGACCCACTAAATTGAGTCTTGACCCCGGAATTGGGTTCTGACCCCTCAAACTGGGTCCTGCCCCCCCAGTCGGCTCCTTCCTTCCCCCAGTCGGGCCCTGCCCCTCCAAAATTGGGCCCTGACCCCCAGATCGGGTCCTGCCCCCCCCGAATAGGGGTCCCCCCGTACCGAGGGCCGAGGCCAGCATCAGCACCCCCACCAGCGCCCACTGCCCGCACTCGGGGCGCAGCAGGGCCAGGAGCCGGCGGATGGTGGGGGACAACATCGGGGGGGCGGGGGGCGCGGAGGGGTCCCGGTCTGGTCCCAGTGGGTCCTGATTCTGCTTTCAGTGGGTCCCGGTGAATCCCGGTGAGTCCCCGTGGGTCCCGGTGGGTCCTGGTTCTGCTCCCGGTGGGTCCCGGTTCTGGTGCCTGTGTCTCCCGGTGGCTCCCGGTTCTGGTGCCTGTGTCTCCCGGTGGCTCCCGGTTCTGGTCCCTGTGTCTCCCGGTGGGTCCCGGTTCTGCTCCCGGTGGGTCCCAGAGGGTCCCTGGTGGTCCCCGTTCTGCTCCCGGCAGGTCCCGGTCGTGGTTCCGGCGTATCCCGACGTGTCCCGGTGTATCCCGGTGCCCCAGCCCGCCCCAGTCCCCCCAGTCCCCCCGCTCCTTTCCCGGTAGCCGCCGCCGTTTCCCGGAAAGCCGAAGGCGCGCGGGGCGGGGGCGGGGTCAGCGGAGACTCCGCCCCGGGAATCCCCGGGAACCCCAGCTTGGCCCCGCCCACAGCTCGCGATGGCGGCGCTGACTGGTTAGTGGTCCCGTTACGTCATCGGTTACCGGGCAGAGGAAGCCGGAGCAGGTTGTGAAGAGGAGGGGGAGGGGGCAAAAAGGGGGCGGGGGTCTGGGCGGGGCCGGGGCGGAACGGGGCGGGGCCGGGGCGGGAGGAGGCGTGGTCTCGGAAGAAATTTTAGCGGAGCGTTCTGGGGGGCAGAACAGGGAGCACTGGTGTGGGTTGGTGAGCTGAGCGGTCTGTACTGGGAGCACTGGTGAGCTGAGGGGGCCATACCGGGAGCGCTGGTGTGGACTGGGGAGCTGAGGGGGCCGTACTGGGAGCAGTGGTGTGGACTGGGGAGTGCCCAAATCTGTAGTGGACTGATGAGCACCCCAGTCTGAACTGGGAGCACTGGTGTTGACTGGGGAGTGCCCCAGTCTGTACTGGGAACACTGGTGTGGACTGGGGAGCACCTCAGTCTGTACTGGGAACACTGGTGTTGACTGGGGAGTGCCCCAGTCTGTACTGGGAACACTGGTGTGGACTGGGGAGTGCCCCAGTCTGTACTGGGAGCACTGCTGGTGACTAGGGAGCACCCCAGTCTGTACTGGGAGCGCTGATGGGAACTGGGGAGTGCCCCAGTCTGTACTGGAAGCACTGGTGTAGACTGGGGAGCTCAGGGGGCCATATGGTGAGCACTGGTGTGGGCTGGGGAGCACCCCAGTCTATACTGGGAGCACTGGTGTGGACTGGGGAGCTGAGGGGGCTGGACTGGAGCACTAGTGTGGGCTGGGGAGCACCCCAGTCTGGACTGTGAGTACTGATGGGGACCAGGGAGTATCTCAGGCTGTACTGGAAGCACCACTGTGGACTGGTGGACTCAGAGAACTGGACTGGGAGTACTGGCGTGGACTGGGGAACTGGCACAGCTGTACTGGGAGCACTGGTGTGGACTGGAGGAGTCTGGGTGCTTTACTGGGAGCACTGGTGTGGACTGAGGGGGCCATATGCGGAGAACTGGTGTGGACTGGTGAGGTCAGGGGGCTGGACTGGGAGCACTAGTGTGGACCGGTGAGCCCCCAAATCCTGACTGGTGTTAACTGGTGAGTTCATAGGCTGCCGAAGCCCAGCGCAGGAGCTGCACTGGAAGCCGTACCGGGAGCACTGGTCCGTGCCAGTTCCACCATGGCACTGCCGCCCGCCGCGCTGCTCCCCGGGGTGCTGCTGGTGGCTGACGCGCTGGCACTGGTGTTACTGGGGCCGCTGGTGCCGGCCCTGGCGCCCATGGGGGTGGCGGGCGTGTGGCTCGAGGCCGCCCTGCGCCTGCCCTTCCTGGCTGCAGCCCCCCGGCTCCTGACCCCGCACCGGCCCCCCGGAGCCACCGCGGCGGCCGTCACCGCCGCCGCCACCCCCGCGGCCTTCGGAACCCTCCGGAGCCTCCTGGGGCCGCCTGGGGCCGGGCCGGGGCTCTTGGCGGCTGCGGTGCCCGCCTGGCTCGGGGTCACCCACGCGGCCACTGCGCTGGCCCTGCTGGGCTGGGCCACGCCCCTGATGCCCGGGAGCATCCCTGAGGCCTCCCCCGGTGTCCCCAAGACCCCCGACGGTGTCCCCAGGGCTCCTGCTGCCTTCCGGAGGGTCCTGGCGCTGGCCTGGTCTGAGTGGAAAGTCCTTGGAGCCGCCTTCCTTTGCCTCGTGCTGGCGGCCACTGGTGAGTGACGGTGCGGGGAGGGTGAGGGCACGTGGGGACAGCCACTGACCCCCCATTCATTGAGCCTTGCAGCCCCGAACTGGGGGCTGACTCCCTCCAGACTGGGCAGGGACCACCCGAAAGTTGGGTGTGGAGCCCCTAAATTTGATGTTAAACGCCCAGATTTGGAGCTGACTCCCTAAATTGAGTGGTGACCACTCCAAACTTGGGTGTTCAACCTCCAAATTGGGAGCTGACCCCCCCCAAATTGGGAGCTGACCCCCCCCAAATTGGGAGCTGATCCCCCAAATTGGGTGCTCACCACCCCAAAATTGGGAGCTGGCCCCCAAAAATTGGATCCTGGACCTCCAAACTTGGCTGTTCGTTGCCCTGAATTGGCTGCTGAGCTCTATAACTGGGTGCTGACCATCCCAAAGTTGGGTGCTGAGCCCCTACATTGGGAGCTGACCACCCAAAAATTGGGTGGTGACGCCCCCATAACTGGGTGCTGACTACCCAAAAATTGGGTCCTGACCAAGCAAACTTGGGTGTTAACCCCCACAAAGTTGGGTCTTGATCCTCAAACTTAGGGTCTGATGCCCAAAAATGGGTTTTGACCCCCCAGAAATTGGGTCCTGACCCCTAAAATTGGGTGCTGAACTCCCAAAATTAGGTGTCGAACCCCTAAATCTGGTCTCAAATCCCTACACTGGGTACTGACACCACAAAATTGAGTCCTGACCCCTTGAAATTGTCTCCCACTGCCACCAAATCACATCTTGTTCCCTCAATCGAGTCCTGCCCCCACAATCGGGTCCCCCCATGCCAGCGGTGGTGACACGGTCCTGGTGACACCCAGGGGAGACGGCGGGGCCGTACGTCACCGGGAAGGTGCTGGACGCCATCAGGAACAGGGATGGACTCACCGCTGGAGCTGTTGGAATGGTGGTGGCCGCCGAAGCAGCCAGGTGGGTCATGGCATTCCTGGTGTCCATGGCCGTGTCCCCATGTCCCCAACGTCCCCAATGTCACCGTGTCCTCCCAGTGTCCTGTTCTCTGGGTGCCGTGGGTGGCTTTTCCTGCTGGCGGCAGCGCATCTCCGGCAGAGCTTGCGCCTCCAGCTCTTCTCCCACCTGGTGCACCAGGACCTGGATTTCTTCCAGGGAATGCCGGCAGGTAATGGGACCTGTCTCATCCCACCATCCTATGACTCCAGTCCCCATCCCACCATTCCATCCTTTCCCCATCATCCTATTATGCTAGTTCCCATCCCATCCTACCCCACCCATCCATTATCCCATCCCACCATCCCATTCCCCTCATTCCCATTCTTACTATCCCATCCCTTTCTATCCTATCCCATTTTCCCAGTCTCATTCTACCATCCTCTCCGAATCCCACTATCCTATCCCACTGCCCTGTCCTCATTCTCATTCCCATCCCACCATCCCATCCCCACTGTCCCATCCCTATCAGTCCATTCCCACCATTCCCGTTGCCACCATCCCCTTTCCCATCATCCTGTCCTCCCAGTCCCCATCCCATCCTGTCCCCGCAATTATCCCATCTCGCCATCCCATTCCATATCCTGACCTTCATCCTGTCATCCCATCCCACCATCTCCATTCCTGCTATCCCATCCCAACTGTCCCATCCTGCCCTGCCATTCCCATCCCATGTCCGCCCCCCATGATCCCAATCTCCTTTCCTGCCCCGCAGCCGAGCTCTCGGCACGGTTTTCCACGGAGGTGCCGCTGGTGTCCATGGCAGTGCCAAGGGGAACCAACCTGCTGCTCCGCAGCCTGGGAATGGCGCTGGTGGTGGGGATGGCCATGGTATGGCTGGCACCGGGGCTGGCACTGCTGGCACTGCTGGAGCTGCCCCTCGGAATCACCACCCGCCGCATCCACAGTGCCCGGAAACAGGTTGGGAATATGGGAGGAGAGGGGTGGAAAGGGGACACAGAGGTGGGATAATGGAGTGGGAATGGTGGGGGTGGGATGGAGAGCAGGGGAATGGGATGGTGGGGATGGGAATGGTGGGATGGGATGGGATTGAAACTGGGTGTACGGGATGGGATGATATGATGGGAATGCTGGAGATGGGCAGGATGGAGTGATGGAGATGGGATGGAATGGGATGTGATGGGTTGGTGAAGATGGGATGGAGAGCAGGATCATGTGACAGGGGATGAGTTAGGATGGGATGGGATGGTGTGAATGCTGGGATGGGGACAGGATGGAATGGTGGGATGGGGACAGAGGGATGGGGTGGAATAGGATGAGATAGTGGGATGGGGTGTATATCAGGGGATGGGCCAGTGGGGATAGGGCAGGGATAACAGGGAAGAGACTGCACAGAATTGGTGGATTTGGGAGTGGTGGGATGAGGCTATGGAGATGGGACAGAATGGTGGGGTGGGATGGGATGAGATGGGGATGGTGGGTATGGGAATGCTGGGATGAGGACCAAGGTGATGGGATGATGGGATGGGATCAGGTGGGATGGAGACAGGATGGGACAGAGGGGACAGGACAGTGGGATGAGAAAAGAGATGGGATGGGAATGGTGGGAATGGAATGGAATGGGGGGATGGGATGGTGGAATGCGTACTGGGGAGGACTGGATGGTGGGATCGGGATGGTGTAGAAGAGACGGGATGGCACAGTTGGGATAGGAATGATGGGAACAAGATGGGATGGGGATGGCATGGGATGGGATGGGACAGGATGGAACAGGATGGAACAGGATGGGATGGTTGGATGCGGACCAGAGAGATGGGAGTGGGGAAGGTGACCAAAGGAATGGGATGTTTGGAATGTGAATGGGGGGGGGTGGGATGGGAGAGTGAGAATGGGGATTGTGAGATGGGGACTGGGAGATAGGATGAGATGGCAGGATGGGAAGTGGGAAGGATAGCATGATGGCATGGGAATGGTGGGGATGGGAGGGAGACCACAGGTGCGAGATGGTGGGAATGGAATTGTGAGTTTGCGATGGGTGTGATGGGATGGGATTGCTGGGGACGGGATGTGGATGGTGGGCCAGGAGAGTAGTCTGGGAAAGCTGGGCACCCCCCGTGCCTCCGCAGGCACTGCAGCGATCCATGCTGGAAGCATCCGCCCAGACGGCCTCAGGGGTCCAGGAATCCGTCGCCGCCATCGAGACGATCCGGATCTTCTCGGCAGAGGAGGAGGAGGAGGAGCGGCACAGGCAGAACCTGGACAAGGAGCTGAGGCTGAAGGAGCGGATGGAGCTGGAGCTGGCAGGATTCACCCTCATCCATAGGGTCAGGGGGGCTGGGAATGGGAATGGCAACACCAGGAATGGGGACCATGGGATCAGGGATGAGGACACTGGGATGGGGGCACTGGGAGAAGGACGGGGACACCCAGGAAAGGGGACACCAGGAGCTGGGATGGGGACAGCAGGAATGGGAGTGGGAAGACCAGAATAGGGACACTGGGATCAGGGATGGGGACACCAGGAATGGGAATGCCAACACTAGGAGCAGGATGGGGACTCCAGGACAAGGGATGCGAACACCAGGATCAGGAATGGGGACACCAGGAAAGGAAGTGGGGAGACTGGGACAGGGATACCAAGAGCAGTTATGGAGACATTGGGAATGGGGACACCAGGACGAGATTGGGGGCACCGGGACTGGGATGAGGACACCAGGGACAGGATGGGGACACCAGGAGCGGGAATGGGGACACCAGTATCCCTGTTCCCACCTACAGGTCCTTCGACTGGCCATACGGGTCCTGGTGCTCTTCCGGAGCCACCAGCAGCTCCGTGATGGATCCATCACTCCTGGGGTCCTTGTCACCTTCCTGCTGTACCGGGACACGGTTGGCAGCCATGTCCAGGTGATCCCATGGAATCCATGTGTCCATCCATCCATCCCCATTTCCATCCATCCCGGTACCACCCCCTCCCCTTCCCCAGGTGCTGCTCATCGGCTTCAATGAATTCATGACCAACATGGCTGCTGGGCGGAAAATCTGGGAATACTTGGATCAGGAACCCACGAGGGACACTGGGGGGACACTGGAGCCCTCCGAGCTACGGGGCGACATCACCTTCCAGAGGGTCTGCTTCACATATCCCGGGCATCCAGAGCGCCCTGTGCTGAAGGTGGGTCTGGGGGGAGTGGGGATTCCCAGGCGTGGGAATTCCGATGTCATTCCGCAGGATGTGTCCTTCGAGGCAGATCCAGGGGAGGTTGTGCAATTCCCAGGGATGGGATGGCATCATCCTCTCCATGCTGCAGGATATGTCCTTCGAGGCGTATCCTGGGTAGGTGTGGATTCCCAGGGATGGGAATTCCAGCATCACCTGTCTCCATCCTGCAGGACGTGTCCTTCGAGGTGCGTTCCGGGGAGGTGACGGCACTGGCAGGGCCCAACGGGAGCGGGAAGAGCACAACCGTGGCACTGCTGGAGCGGCTGCGGGATCCTGGGAGCGGGAAGGTGCTGCTGGATGGGATCCCACTGCAGGAATATGAACGCCAGTACCTACACCGGCAGGTGGGGAAAGCAGGGAGACTGGGAACACCAGGAATGGGATGTAGACAATGGGACAGGCATGGGGGCTGAAGTGGAATTGGGACCTGGGAGACAGGGGTGGGGACATTGAGAAAAGGGATGGGTACACCAGGGACAGGATGGAGACGCTGAGGTGGGATGGGGACAGTGGCAAATGGGATGGGGACACTGGGTACAAGGATGAGGGCAGTAGGAACAAGGATGGGGACACCAGGCATAGGAATGGGGACAGTGGGAAATGGGATGGGAACATCAAGGATGGGGTTGGGGACAGTAGGATTAGGGAGGGAGACAGTGGGGACAGTGATGGGGACACCAAGATTGGGATCGGGCCACGGAACAGGGATGGGGACACCAGGAGCTGAGATGGCTCACGGGCTCGGGGCTGGGGCAGGTGGTGCTGGTGGAGCAGGATCCTCTCCTGTTTTCTGGAACGATCCGTGAGAACGTTGTGCTGGGGCTGGAGTGCTGTGAGGAGTCAGAGCTGCGGGAGGCGGCCACTGCTGCCGGAGCCATGGAGTTCATTCAGGGGCTGGAGCAAGGCTGGGACACTGGTGAGAACCAGGGGGGGCTCCCAGGGGAATCCTGGAACCAGGGGCTTCATCCCAGGGTTGGAGTGGGACTGGGACACCGGTGAGAGCTGGGAGCACGGGGGCACCCCTGAAATGGATCCTGCTGTTTTTGGGATACTCTGGCAGAGGTGGCTGAGCATGGGGGTGATTGGCAGGGGGATGTGGGGGACCCCAGGGGCTGGATCCCACTGATCCCATGGGATCCCCCGCAGAGGTAGGGGAGCTCGGGGGGCGGTTGGCGGCAGGGGAGCGGTGTCGCCTGGCCCTGGCCCGGGCCCTGCTCCGGCGTCCGACTGTCCTCATCCTCGACGAGGCGCTGGATGATGGAGACGAGGGGGCGGTGAGTGGGGTGGCATGAGGGGGATTGGGTGGGACTGAGGTGAAATGGGCAATGGAGGGATGGGATGGCTGAGATGGGACTGGGGGGAGGGGATGGTGGGAATATGAGGTAGTGGGATGATGGTGGGAATGATGGGATGAAGACAAAGGAATTGGATGGGGTGGGGTAGGTCAACAAGGTAGGGAGTGGGAAGGTGGGAAGAGGCTGGGGAAATGGGATGAGATGGTGGGATGGGAATGGTGAGGATGGGATAAAAACCGGGCGAGTGGGATGGTAGCAAGTTGAGATGAATGGATGAAGAGATGTGATGGGACTGGATGGGATGGTGTGGGAATGGTGGAGTTGGGAATGTTGGGATGAGGACAGAGAGATGG
>NW_020885516.1:0-12929 GCF_003945725.1 Corapipo altera
TGGGAACAGCGGGAGAGGGGATGGGATTGCACCGGGAATGGGAACAGAGGGAATGGGAACAGCGGGAGAGGGGATGGGATCGGACCGGGAATGGGAACAGCGGGAATGGGAACAGCGGGAGAGGGGATTGGGGATCGCACCGGGAATGGGAACAGCGAGAATGGGAACAGCAGGAGAGGGTACTGGGATCGCACTGGTAATGGGATCACATCGGGAGTAACGGGAACAACGGGAACTGCAGGAACAACGGGAGAGGGCATTGAGGATTGCTCCAGGAATGGGATCACACGGGGAGCAACGGGAACAATGGGAGAGGGCACTGGGGATTGCACTGGGAATGGGATCACACCGGGAACAACGGGAGAGGGGATTGAAGATCACACCAGGAATGGGATCATAGCAGGAAGAGGGATGGCAATGGGAACGGAGATTGCAACGGGAATGCGATCACACTAGGAATAGGGATTGCACCAGGAGAGGGGATCACACTTGGAATGGGGATAGCACCGGGGATCACAGCAGCACTTCCATGTGAACCCTGTCCCCATGTCCCCACCCTGTAGCCATGTCCCCCCGCGTCGCCCCATATCCTCACCGTGTCCCCCCTATCCTCACTGTGTCCCCATGTCCCCCCACAACTTCCAATCTCCTCCATGTCCCCCCACATCCCCACACAGCCCCCATGTCCCATCTGTGTCCCCCCATATCTTCCCCTGTCCCCCCATGTACCTCATCTCCCCCACCTCCTCTCTATGACCCATGGACCCCATTTCCCCAATATCTCTGTGTCCCCTCCTGTCCCCCCATGTCCCCCATGCCCCCCTGTCACCTTGAGGACGGGCTCGGACCGCCCAGGGTAGGTTACGTAGACGTCCTTGAGACACAGGCCTGGAATCCTGGAGGCCTCATGGCCCCGGGGGGTGACAGGTGACAGTGTCTCCACAGGTGCCCCCCACTTGGCCTTGTCCAGCAGCTCCAGGAGCATCTCGGAGGAGCCGACAGCCTTGGCCAGGACTGGGAGGTACAAGAGCAGGGCCTGGGGACACAGGGACACTGGGGGATTTGTGGACATGGGGACATGGGCATGGGGACAGGGAGGGACACAGCCAGGAAGGCAAAGGGACATGGCAGGGATTGGGGAAATGGAGGGGACACGGCAGGGTGGACGTTGGGGACTTGGGGAGGACATGGCTGGGACAGGCATTGGGACATGGATGGGGACAGGGGGACCTAGTAGGGACATGGCAGGTGCACACTGAGACACAGTGAGGGGACATGGGGAGGATCTGAGGACACGGAGGGGACACAATAGGGTTGGGGTGGGGACAGAGAGGACAGGGATGGGGACATGACCAAGAGAACACGGGGACATGGGGACACAGCTGGGAAGATGTGGGGACATGGGGACATGGTGGGAGGACATGGGAGGACACAGTGACATGGGGAATGGGGCTGGTGACAGGACAGGGACACGCTGGGGACATACCAGGGACACATTGGGGATAGGTTGGGGACAGAATGGGGATGCATTGGAGACAAGCAGGGAAAACATTGGGGATGGGTTGGGGACACAGGAGGGACAGGTTGGGAACACATTGGGAATAGACTGGGGACACAGTGGGGACATGCTCCTCACATCCACAGCCCGGGTGAAGTTCAGGTGGCACATGAGGATGGTGACCAGCTCCCCAGGGGTGATGGTCCCCGCAGCCACCAAGTGTCCCCCTCCAAGGAGCAGCCCCAGCTTCATGACCAGCGTCGGGAACTGGGGACATGGGGACACAGGGTCACATGGGGTCACCCCAGCCCCATGTCACTGTGTCCCCCAGTCCCATGCCACCACATCCCTGTGTCCCCAGCCCCCTGTCACCACATCTCCCATCCCTGTGCCACCCATCCCTGTGTCCCCATGTCCCCTGTCTCCATACCCTCTATCCCCATAACCCCATGTCCTCATGTCCCCCAGCCCCCTGCCACCATGTCCACCAGCCCTGTGTTCCCTGTCCCCATGTCCCCATCCCCATGCCACCGCATCCAATGTCCCCTAGCTCCCTGCTGCCACGTCCCCATGTCTCCTATTACAATGCCACCCTGTCCCCATGTCCCCCAGCCCTGTGCCACCCATCTGCATGTCCCCTATCTCTGGATCACCATGTCCGCATGTCCTCTGGCCCTTTGCCAATACACCCAACATCCCCATCCCCATGTCCCCATGCCCCATGTCCCTGGGCCCCCTGCCACCCTGTCCTCGCCCCTATCCACCCTCACCCCCATTTCCCCCATTCCTGCGTCCCCCAGCCCCATGTCCCCATACCCCTGCCACCACGTCCTCTGTTTCCATACCACTGTTCCTCATTCCCCTGTGCCCCCCATCCCTTTGTCCCCCCAGTGTCCCCATACCCCGCTGGCCCAGCGCCCGGCCCCATAGGCCAGGGCCTCCCCACACTCCAGCTGGTGGCTGTGGCTGAGGCGCTGCTGGACACGTGTGGTCACTCCGGCCTCATATCCGAAGGCCCGGACGGTCCTCAGGGCCCCCAGTGACTCCACGGCCACCGCGGTGGCATCAGCCAGCGCCGCCCGCGCCCGCCGCGCCAGGTCCTGGGGACACACGGGACAGGGGGTCACCACAGGGTTGGAGGGCACAGAGGGTGGACAGGGTGGGGACAGGGAGGGGACAGAGGAGTCACCACAGAGTCACGGGGCGTTACAGAAAGCACACGGGGGTTACACCGGAGTCACTGCAGGGTCACTGCATGGGATCATGGGGGGACACAGAGGGAACAGGGGGTCACCCTGGAGACAGGGAGGTCACCTCGAGGTCACCATGCAGATGGGGAGACAGGGAGGGCACAGGGGACAGAAGAAGGTAACAGTGGGCATTGGGAGGTGACAACAGGCACCAGGAGGGGACAGGAGGGACTTGGACACGACCCAGGGAGATGACAAGGGGCCTTGGGAGGTGCCATGGGGTACAAGGAAGTGACGAGGGGTGCAGAGAGGGGACAAGGGGCCCAGGGAGGTGACATGGGCTGGAGGGAGGTGACAAGGGGCCCAGAAGAGTGACCGCGGTGCAGGGACAAAGGTACAGGTTACAAAGGGAGGTGACAAGAGGCCCAGGGAAGTAATGAGGAGTCTGGAGAGATGACGAGGGGCCCAGGGAGAGGACAGGGGGTGCAGGGAGGTGACACTGGGGACACACATGTGACAAGGGGCCAAGGGAGCTGACAAGGGACCCGCAGTCCCTGTGTCCCTCTCGGTACCTGCTGGATGCCTGCGATGGCACGTGGTAGCAGCAGGAGGAGGGGCAGCACCAGGAGGGTGACCAGGGCCAGCAGCGGGGCCAGCGAGGCCATCACGGTGAGCAGGGCCCCGGCCCGGGCCAGCGCCCACAGCGCTGGGACCACTGCCTCGGCCAGTGCTGCGTGCGCCGCCTCCGCGTCCCCCGTCACCCGCGCGGCCACCGCACCCGGCGTGTCCCCCAGGCTGCCCCCCGGGCCGGGCACGTCCCCCCGCAGCACCGCGGCCACCGCACCACGCTGGAGCCGCGCCCGCGCCCGCGTCAGCGCCACGGCCGCCGTGCTGTCACAGACCAGCTCGGTGAGGGCACTGTGGGGACAGCGGGGTCAGGGGGCACCGCGGGGCATCGCCACCTCGGGGTGTCCCCCCGCCCCTGCAGTCACCCACCTGCCGAGCCCCAGCACCACCAAGAGCCACATGGTCGCCGCCGTGTCCTCCTGTGTCACCTGGTCAGTGATGTGGCCCGTGAAGTACGGGCCTGCCACCTCGCCTGTGGGGACACTCCGACAGTGGGTGGGGAGCCCCTGACTTGGGGGCTGAGCCCCAAGAAGTGGGTACTGACCACTCTCAATATTGGGGGTTGAGCTCTGAAATTGGGTCCTGACCCCCTCCATTGCGGGCTAAGACCCCAAACTTGGGGGTTGAACTTCCAAAATTGGGTCCAGAGAACCCAAAGTTGGGTGTTGACCCCTGAAAATTGGGTGCTGACCCTCCAAATTGGGTCCTGACTCCCTAAACTTGGGTGTGTGGCCCTGCAAAATTAGGTGTTGAGCCCCAAAATTGAGTGCTGATCCCCTCGATATTGGGTCCTGGCCCCTAAAATTGGTTGATTGGCCCACCAGATTTGCACCTGACCCCACACAACTGAACCCAAAATTGGGTCCTGACCCCCCAAAATTACGTGCTGATCCCCTACGTTGGGTAATGGCCCCCAAATTGGGTCCTGCACACCTAAAATTGGGTATGTATCCCTGAAAACTGGATGTTGAGCCCTGAAATTGGGTCCTGATGCCCCTAAATTGAGTGGTGACTCCCTAGTGGATCTGCACCACAAAATGGGCTGTGGACCCCTGAAAAGTGGGTGTTGAACCACTAAATTGGGTCTGACTCTTTAAAGTTGAGTGTCACCCCCCAAACCGGTTCTTGACCCTTGAAAATTTGGTCCCAACCTGCCAAAATTGTCTCCAAAACGGGTCCTGACCAGCCAAAAATGTGTTCCAACTGCCCAAATTGGTTTCTGGTCTCCCAAAATCGGGTCCTGCCTCCCCAAAATTGGGTCTCGACCCCTCGAATCAGGCCCTGTCACCCCCCAGAGGGGTCCTGCCCCCCCACATATTGGGTCCCGACCCCCTACATATTGGGTCCTGACCCACTAAATTGAGTCTTGACCCCGGAATTGGGTTCTGACCCCTCAAACTGGGTCCTGCCCCCCCAGTCGGCTCCTTCCTTCCCCCAGTCGGGCCCTGCCCCTCCAAAATTGGGCCCTGACCCCCAGATCGGGTCCTGCCCCCCCCGAATAGGGGTCCCCCCGTACCGAGGGCCGAGGCCAGCATCAGCACCCCCACCAGCGCCCACTGCCCGCACTCGGGGCGCAGCAGGGCCAGGAGCCGGCGGATGGTGGGGGACAACATCGGGGGGCGGGGGGCGCGGAGGGGTCCCGGTCTGGTCCCAGTGGGTCCTGATTCTGCTTTCAGTGGGTCCCGGTGAATCCCGGTGAGTCCCCGTGGGTCCCGGTGGGTCCTGGTTCTGCTCCCGGTGGGTCCCGGTTCTGGTGCCTGTGTCTCCCGGTGGCTCCCGGTTCTGGTGCCTGTGTCTCCCGGTGGCTCCCGGTTCTGGTCCCTGTGTCTCCCGGTGGGTCCCGGTTCTGCTCCCGGTGGGTCCCAGAGGGTCCCTGGTGGTCCCCGTTCTGCTCCCGGCAGGTCCCGGTCGTGGTTCCGGCGTATCCCGACGTGTCCCGGTGTATCCCGGTGCCCCAGCCCGCCCCAGTCCCCCCAGTCCCCCCGCTCCTTTCCCGGTAGCCGCCGCCGTTTCCCGGAAAGCCGAAGGCGCGCGGGGCGGGGGCGGGGTCAGCGGAGACTCCGCCCCGGGAATCCCCGGGAACCCCAGCTTGGCCCCGCCCACAGCTCGCGATGGCGGCGCTGACTGGTTAGTGGTCCCGTTACGTCATCGGTTACCGGGCAGAGGAAGCCGGAGCAGGTTGTGAAGAGGAGGGGGAGGGGGCAAAAAGGGGGCGGGGGTCTGGGCGGGGCCGGGGCGGAACGGGGCGGGGCCGGGGCGGGAGGAGGCGTGGTCTCGGAAGAAATTTTAGCGGAGCGTTCTGGGGGGCAGAACAGGGAGCACTGGTGTGGGTTGGTGAGCTGAGCGGTCTGTACTGGGAGCACTGGTGAGCTGAGGGGGCCATACCGGGAGCGCTGGTGTGGACTGGGGAGCTGAGGGGGCCGTACTGGGAGCAGTGGTGTGGACTGGGGAGTGCCCAAATCTGTAGTGGACTGATGAGCACCCCAGTCTGAACTGGGAGCACTGGTGTTGACTGGGGAGTGCCCCAGTCTGTACTGGGAACACTGGTGTGGACTGGGGAGCACCTCAGTCTGTACTGGGAACACTGGTGTTGACTGGGGAGTGCCCCAGTCTGTACTGGGAACACTGGTGTGGACTGGGGAGTGCCCCAGTCTGTACTGGGAGCACTGCTGGTGACTAGGGAGCACCCCAGTCTGTACTGGGAGCGCTGATGGGAACTGGGGAGTGCCCCAGTCTGTACTGGAAGCACTGGTGTAGACTGGGGAGCTCAGGGGGCCATATGGTGAGCACTGGTGTGGGCTGGGGAGCACCCCAGTCTATACTGGGAGCACTGGTGTGGACTGGGGAGCTGAGGGGGCTGGACTGGAGCACTAGTGTGGGCTGGGGAGCACCCCAGTCTGGACTGTGAGTACTGATGGGGACCAGGGAGTATCTCAGGCTGTACTGGAAGCACCACTGTGGACTGGTGGACTCAGAGAACTGGACTGGGAGTACTGGCGTGGACTGGGGAACTGGCACAGCTGTACTGGGAGCACTGGTGTGGACTGGAGGAGTCTGGGTGCTTTACTGGGAGCACTGGTGTGGACTGAGGGGGCCATATGCGGAGAACTGGTGTGGACTGGTGAGGTCAGGGGGCTGGACTGGGAGCACTAGTGTGGACCGGTGAGCCCCCAAATCCTGACTGGTGTTAACTGGTGAGTTCATAGGCTGCCGAAGCCCAGCGCAGGAGCTGCACTGGAAGCCGTACCGGGAGCACTGGTCCGTGCCAGTTCCACCATGGCACTGCCGCCCGCCGCGCTGCTCCCCGGGGTGCTGCTGGTGGCTGACGCGCTGGCACTGGTGTTACTGGGGCCGCTGGTGCCGGCCCTGGCGCCCATGGGGGTGGCGGGCGTGTGGCTCGAGGCCGCCCTGCGCCTGCCCTTCCTGGCTGCAGCCCCCCGGCTCCTGACCCCGCACCGGCCCCCCGGAGCCACCGCGGCGGCCGTCACCGCCGCCGCCACCCCCGCGGCCTTCGGAACCCTCCGGAGCCTCCTGGGGCCGCCTGGGGCCGGGCCGGGGCTCTTGGCGGCTGCGGTGCCCGCCTGGCTCGGGGTCACCCACGCGGCCACTGCGCTGGCCCTGCTGGGCTGGGCCACGCCCCTGATGCCCGGGAGCATCCCTGAGGCCTCCCCCGGTGTCCCCAAGACCCCCGACGGTGTCCCCAGGGCTCCTGCTGCCTTCCGGAGGGTCCTGGCGCTGGCCTGGTCTGAGTGGAAAGTCCTTGGAGCCGCCTTCCTTTGCCTCGTGCTGGCGGCCACTGGTGAGTGACGGTGCGGGGAGGGTGAGGGCACGTGGGGACAGCCACTGACCCCCCATTCATTGAGCCTTGCAGCCCCGAACTGGGGGCTGACTCCCTCCAGACTGGGCAGGGACCACCCGAAAGTTGGGTGTGGAGCCCCTAAATTTGATGTTAAACGCCCAGATTTGGAGCTGACTCCCTAAATTGAGTGGTGACCACTCCAAACTTGGGTGTTCAACCTCCAAATTGGGAGCTGACCCCCCCCAAATTGGGAGCTGACCCCCCCCAAATTGGGAGCTGATCCCCCAAATTGGGTGCTCACCACCCCAAAATTGGGAGCTGGCCCCCAAAAATTGGATCCTGGACCTCCAAACTTGGCTGTTCGTTGCCCTGAATTGGCTGCTGAGCTCTATAACTGGGTGCTGACCATCCCAAAGTTGGGTGCTGAGCCCCTACATTGGGAGCTGACCACCCAAAAATTGGGTGGTGACGCCCCCATAACTGGGTGCTGACTACCCAAAAATTGGGTCCTGACCAAGCAAACTTGGGTGTTAACCCCCACAAAGTTGGGTCTTGATCCTCAAACTTAGGGTCTGATGCCCAAAAATGGGTTTTGACCCCCCAGAAATTGGGTCCTGACCCCTAAAATTGGGTGCTGAACTCCCAAAATTAGGTGTCGAACCCCTAAATCTGGTCTCAAATCCCTACACTGGGTACTGACACCACAAAATTGAGTCCTGACCCCTTGAAATTGTCTCCCACTGCCACCAAATCACATCTTGTTCCCTCAATCGAGTCCTGCCCCCACAATCGGGTCCCCCCATGCCAGCGGTGGTGACACGGTCCTGGTGACACCCAGGGGAGACGGCGGGGCCGTACGTCACCGGGAAGGTGCTGGACGCCATCAGGAACAGGGATGGACTCACCGCTGGAGCTGTTGGAATGGTGGTGGCCGCCGAAGCAGCCAGGTGGGTCATGGCATTCCTGGTGTCCATGGCCGTGTCCCCATGTCCCCAACGTCCCCAATGTCACCGTGTCCTCCCAGTGTCCTGTTCTCTGGGTGCCGTGGGTGGCTTTTCCTGCTGGCGGCAGCGCATCTCCGGCAGAGCTTGCGCCTCCAGCTCTTCTCCCACCTGGTGCACCAGGACCTGGATTTCTTCCAGGGAATGCCGGCAGGTAATGGGACCTGTCTCATCCCACCATCCTATGACTCCAGTCCCCATCCCACCATTCCATCCTTTCCCCATCATCCTATTATGCTAGTTCCCATCCCATCCTACCCCACCCATCCATTATCCCATCCCACCATCCCATTCCCCTCATTCCCATTCTTACTATCCCATCCCTTTCTATCCTATCCCATTTTCCCAGTCTCATTCTACCATCCTCTCCGAATCCCACTATCCTATCCCACTGCCCTGTCCTCATTCTCATTCCCATCCCACCATCCCATCCCCACTGTCCCATCCCTATCAGTCCATTCCCACCATTCCCGTTGCCACCATCCCCTTTCCCATCATCCTGTCCTCCCAGTCCCCATCCCATCCTGTCCCCGCAATTATCCCATCTCGCCATCCCATTCCATATCCTGACCTTCATCCTGTCATCCCATCCCACCATCTCCATTCCTGCTATCCCATCCCAACTGTCCCATCCTGCCCTGCCATTCCCATCCCATGTCCGCCCCCCATGATCCCAATCTCCTTTCCTGCCCCGCAGCCGAGCTCTCGGCACGGTTTTCCACGGAGGTGCCGCTGGTGTCCATGGCAGTGCCAAGGGGAACCAACCTGCTGCTCCGCAGCCTGGGAATGGCGCTGGTGGTGGGGATGGCCATGGTATGGCTGGCACCGGGGCTGGCACTGCTGGCACTGCTGGAGCTGCCCCTCGGAATCACCACCCGCCGCATCCACAGTGCCCGGAAACAGGTTGGGAATATGGGAGGAGAGGGGTGGAAAGGGGACACAGAGGTGGGATAATGGAGTGGGAATGGTGGGGGTGGGATGGAGAGCAGGGGAATGGGATGGTGGGGATGGGAATGGTGGGATGGGATGGGATTGAAACTGGGTGTACGGGATGGGATGATATGATGGGAATGCTGGAGATGGGCAGGATGGAGTGATGGAGATGGGATGGAATGGGATGTGATGGGTTGGTGAAGATGGGATGGAGAGCAGGATCATGTGACAGGGGATGAGTTAGGATGGGATGGGATGGTGTGAATGCTGGGATGGGGACAGGATGGAATGGTGGGATGGGGACAGAGGGATGGGGTGGAATAGGATGAGATAGTGGGATGGGGTGTATATCAGGGGATGGGCCAGTGGGGATAGGGCAGGGATAACAGGGAAGAGACTGCACAGAATTGGTGGATTTGGGAGTGGTGGGATGAGGCTATGGAGATGGGACAGAATGGTGGGGTGGGATGGGATGAGATGGGGATGGTGGGTATGGGAATGCTGGGATGAGGACCAAGGTGATGGGATGATGGGATGGGATCAGGTGGGATGGAGACAGGATGGGACAGAGGGGACAGGACAGTGGGATGAGAAAAGAGATGGGATGGGAATGGTGGGAATGGAATGGAATGGGGGGATGGGATGGTGGAATGCGTACTGGGGAGGACTGGATGGTGGGATCGGGATGGTGTAGAAGAGACGGGATGGCACAGTTGGGATAGGAATGATGGGAACAAGATGGGATGGGGATGGCATGGGATGGGATGGGACAGGATGGAACAGGATGGAACAGGATGGGATGGTTGGATGCGGACCAGAGAGATGGGAGTGGGGAAGGTGACCAAAGGAATGGGATGTTTGGAATGTGAATGGGGGGGGGTGGGATGGGAGAGTGAGAATGGGGATTGTGAGATGGGGACTGGGAGATAGGATGAGATGGCAGGATGGGAAGTGGGAAGGATAGCATGATGGCATGGGAATGGTGGGGATGGGAGGGAGACCACAGGTGCGAGATGGTGGGAATGGAATTGTGAGTTTGCGATGGGTGTGATGGGATGGGATTGCTGGGGACGGGATGTGGATGGTGGGCCAGGAGAGTAGTCTGGGAAAGCTGGGCACCCCCCGTGCCTCCGCAGGCACTGCAGCGATCCATGCTGGAAGCATCCGCCCAGACGGCCTCAGGGGTCCAGGAATCCGTCGCCGCCATCGAGACGATCCGGATCTTCTCGGCAGAGGAGGAGGAGGAGGAGCGGCACAGGCAGAACCTGGACAAGGAGCTGAGGCTGAAGGAGCGGATGGAGCTGGAGCTGGCAGGATTCACCCTCATCCATAGGGTCAGGGGGGCTGGGAATGGGAATGGCAACACCAGGAATGGGGACCATGGGATCAGGGATGAGGACACTGGGATGGGGGCACTGGGAGAAGGACGGGGACACCCAGGAAAGGGGACACCAGGAGCTGGGATGGGGACAGCAGGAATGGGAGTGGGAAGACCAGAATAGGGACACTGGGATCAGGGATGGGGACACCAGGAATGGGAATGCCAACACTAGGAGCAGGATGGGGACTCCAGGACAAGGGATGCGAACACCAGGATCAGGAATGGGGACACCAGGAAAGGAAGTGGGGAGACTGGGACAGGGATACCAAGAGCAGTTATGGAGACATTGGGAATGGGGACACCAGGACGAGATTGGGGGCACCGGGACTGGGATGAGGACACCAGGGACAGGATGGGGACACCAGGAGCGGGAATGGGGACACCAGTATCCCTGTTCCCACCTACAGGTCCTTCGACTGGCCATACGGGTCCTGGTGCTCTTCCGGAGCCACCAGCAGCTCCGTGATGGATCCATCACTCCTGGGGTCCTTGTCACCTTCCTGCTGTACCGGGACACGGTTGGCAGCCATGTCCAGGTGATCCCATGGAATCCATGTGTCCATCCATCCATCCCCATTTCCATCCATCCCGGTACCACCCCCTCCCCTTCCCCAGGTGCTGCTCATCGGCTTCAATGAATTCATGACCAACATGGCTGCTGGGCGGAAAATCTGGGAATACTTGGATCAGGAACCCACGAGGGACACTGGGGGGACACTGGAGCCCTCCGAGCTACGGGGCGACATCACCTTCCAGAGGGTCTGCTTCACATATCCCGGGCATCCAGAGCGCCCTGTGCTGAAGGTGGGTCTGGGGGGAGTGGGGATTCCCAGGCGTGGGAATTCCGATGTCATTCCGCAGGATGTGTCCTTCGAGGCAGATCCAGGGGAGGTTGTGCAATTCCCAGGGATGGGATGGCATCATCCTCTCCATGCTGCAGGATATGTCCTTCGAGGCGTATCCTGGGTAGGTGTGGATTCCCAGGGATGGGAATTCCAGCATCACCTGTCTCCATCCTGCAGGACGTGTCCTTCGAGGTGCGTTCCGGGGAGGTGACGGCACTGGCAGGGCCCAACGGGAGCGGGAAGAGCACAACCGTGGCACTGCTGGAGCGGCTGCGGGATCCTGGGAGCGGGAAGGTGCTGCTGGATGGGATCCCACTGCAGGAATATGAACGCCAGTACCTACACCGGCAGGTGGGGAAAGCAGGGAGACTGGGAACACCAGGAATGGGATGTAGACAATGGGACAGGCATGGGGGCTGAAGTGGAATTGGGACCTGGGAGACAGGGGTGGGGACATTGAGAAAAGGGATGGGTACACCAGGGACAGGATGGAGACGCTGAGGTGGGATGGGGACAGTGGCAAATGGGATGGGGACACTGGGTACAAGGATGAGGGCAGTAGGAACAAGGATGGGGACACCAGGCATAGGAATGGGGACAGTGGGAAATGGGATGGGAACATCAAGGATGGGGTTGGGGACAGTAGGATTAGGGAGGGAGACAGTGGGGACAGTGATGGGGACACCAAGATTGGGATCGGGCCACGGAACAGGGATGGGGACACCAGGAGCTGAGATGGCTCACGGGCTCGGGGCTGGGGCAGGTGGTGCTGGTGGAGCAGGATCCTCTCCTGTTTTCTGGAACGATCCGTGAGAACGTTGTGCTGGGGCTGGAGTGCTGTGAGGAGTCAGAGCTGCGGGAGGCGGCCACTGCTGCCGGAGCCATGGAGTTCATTCAGGGGCTGGAGCAAGGCTGGGACACTGGTGAGAACCAGGGGGGGCTCCCAGGGGAATCCTGGAACCAGGGGCTTCATCCCAGGGTTGGAGTGGGACTGGGACACCGGTGAGAGCTGGGAGCACGGGGGCACCCCTGAAATGGATCCTGCTGTTTTTGGGATACTCTGGCAGAGGTGGCTGAGCATGGGGGTGATTGGCAGGGGGATGTGGGGGACCCCAGGGGCTGGATCCCACTGATCCCATGGGATCCCCCGCAGAGGTAGGGGAGCTCGGGGGGCGGTTGGCGGCAGGGGAGCGGTGTCGCCTGGCCCTGGCCCGGGCCCTGCTCCGGCGTCCGACTGTCCTCATCCTCGACGAGGCGCTGGATGATGGAGACGAGGGGGCGGTGAGTGGGGTGGCATGAGGGGGATTGGGTGGGACTGAGGTGAAATGGGCAATGGAGGGATGGGATGGCTGAGATGGGACTGGGGGGAGGGGATGGTGGGAATATGAGGTAGTGGGATGATGGTGGGAATGATGGGATGAAGACAAAGGAATTGGATGGGGTGGGGTAGGTCAACAAGGTAGGGAGTGGGAAGGTGGGAAGAGGCTGGGGAAATGGGATGAGATGGTGGGATGGGAATGGTGAGGATGGGATAAAAACCGGGCGAGTGGGATGGTAGCAAGTTGAGATGAATGGATGAAGAGATGTGATGGGACTGGATGGGATGGTGTGGGAATGGTGGAGTTGGGAATGTTGGGATGAGGACAGAGAGATGG
>NW_020885517.1:0-1605 GCF_003945725.1 Corapipo altera
TTTGGGCCTTTGTTGTTCCTCCCCCTCCCATCCCAGTGCCCCCCAAACAGCCCTGAGCCAGCCGGGAGGGACAGGATCTGCTGGGCCAGGGCCTGGGGCTCAGGCCTTGGCCTTTGTGCTCCACAAAACCAAGGCAGGCTTTGCTCAGCATTGCAGGGGCCTGCCCAGAGCCTTTGTCTGCCTGCACTCCTGGCCTCCAAGGAGCTGCTCCAAGGAGTCCCTGGGGAGGCTTTGTCAGTGCCTGCCCTCAGTGGGGCCCAGCAATGCTTCAAGGCACTTGCAGTTTGGCTTCTGACTTCTTCAGCAGCTGCTTCAGTTTCCTCTCAGTACCTCAGGATCATGGGCTGGGCTGCAAACACTCTGTGGGGCTCATTAAAATGCAGAAATCCCTCAGGATCTCTTTGTCTTCCTTTAATTGTCTTCAAGGCAGTTTCAAAACAAGTCTTCAAATTTTGTACTTTTTTTTTTTAATTCAAGGATGTATATTTTGTAGTTCAAAGAAGAGGGGACAGATGTGTTCTCCAAGTGATCTTGATGCTGAGTGTCTCCTCAGGAGATCCACACTGACTATGTATGATCAACATTTCTCCTCATCCCCCAACCTCACCAGTTCTGACATGGCCCATCTTGGACTGACAGCTGATGCAACTCCAAACACACTGTGGGACCCATTAAAACACTGACAAACAAATTATTTCCCTTCCTTTAGTTGTCTTCAAGTCTTCAAGACATCAACAACTGATTGGAGTTGTTTTGTAGTTTAGCTAAGGAGGATGACTTAAAAGTGGAAGTCATGAAAAATATATCTTTTTTTATGAAAGGGAATGATTTACACAGATCTTTGGGATGCCAGAGGGTCAGGGCACAAAGGATTTGGATCCAAAGATAAGAGGGCAAAAGACATTAGTAGCACTTAATCATTGACCAATTGAACAGTTATCAGGTGATTCAATAGCATGTGCTACAATTTTAATTATAGATTCCCAAGAACAACATTCCCACCACAGTCAATTCACACCCACACCCAGGCAGAGATGTGGGGACACATCAAGAGCTGGGTGTGGAAAGGTCCCTCTCCAAAATTCTCCTTGTTGTCAGGGAAACACTCCCCCAAATCCCTTTGTGTTTGCCAACAGACAAGGGGCACAGCTGGAGGAGTGTTTGTGGAGGGGGATCAGAATTGTCCTGGGCATCAGCGAGGGTCTTTGGAGTGTTGCAAACTGGAGGGTTCCGGAGCTGGGAGAGGCTGCCAGAGGTGTCCCACTGAGAGGGAGGTGCTGGGGAGCTGCCAGGGCCTCCCTCAGCCCCGCTGATTGTGGGCTCCCCAGGTGAGTGGCTTGAGTTATCTGCTGAATTTCCATCCTGGTGTCAGGAATGACTGGAGTTTCCCAAATATTTGGGAATTGTATCTGAAGTCTTCTATTTGGGTTATGATTCAGGTAGGGAATGTTCCAAGGCTTTCATGGGATGACTGCTTATCCTGTGTTCTCCAGCTCTTACACCCATCCCAGTCAGCTGGATGGTTTATTGACAAGGTGTCCCGAGGGGCAGCACCTCCGATGCCATAGAAACCCCTCCCCCTACATTAGGAAACTTTTGGAATTC
>NW_020885517.1:1705-12928 GCF_003945725.1 Corapipo altera
CTGTGTCCCTGTGGCCGCTGAGGCAGCAGCGCAGGCCCGAGGCGGTGCCGGGTCCCGGTGCAGCCGGGGCAGAGCGGCGGCTGCGCGAGCGGCAACCCCGGCGGTGAGTGCGGCAGCGCCGTGGGAGCGGCGGCTCCGGGCACAGAGGCCGGCGGCAGCCGCTGTGGCTCATGGAACCAAGTGGTCATTGGGACACTGCAGGGCCTCCTGGAATCAACGGGGCCAGTGGGACCCTGGGGAGCCTCTTGGAGCCAAGGGAACCCTGGTATGTTTTGGAACATCCTGGAATCAAGGAGCCATTGTGACACTGTAGGGCCTCATGGAACCAATGGAATCTTGGGACATAGTTGAAACTCAAATCATCAGGGCCATTGTGACACTCCAGAACCTCATGGAACCAAGGATCTGTTGTGACACTGAGAGGCTTCATGGAACCAAAGGAACCCTGAGAGTTTTTGGAACCTCATAGAATCAAGGGACCATTTCTGGCAGGATGCTCTGCTCGGATAATACCTAAACAATGGTCAGAGAATGGTCAGATTCTTCCACAGACTTCCTTCTGCCATGAAGCAGGGACAGCTCTTCATGGTCACTGCCCAAGGGTTAAGTGAAAGAGAGAGAACTACCCCCTGTGGTTGTGGGGTGAGTTACCTCAATCTCTGCTTCAGGATTGTTTCTTTTTGCTGGCTTTGATCCAATTGCTTTAATAGAATGACTTTGATAGACTGCACTGTCCTATCTTACACTATACTACTAGGAGGTTTTTAGCTTTTATAATTTGAAGTAAATAACTCTCTTTAAGGTCTTTAGTCTGTTCAATTGTGTGATAAATTTTCTGTTCATTTGTCATAATAAACAATTCATTTTATAGAAATATTTCTGATTTGCACTCACTGAAACCTTCAGGACAAAGTGATTGAATCACACCTCTATAATTCCTTCAATCAAAACCAAAATCTGAGCCTGAGATTGGATCCAACCACCCCCAGGCTCCTCTCTGAGAAGGAATTTGGAAAGCAAGGGGGTCCTTTCTGCACCTCGTAGCTCAACGAGACGGCTTCTGCCATCAACTTTGTCTAAGCCTTCCACCCCCCAGCCCCAAGCTGTGACACATGGGCATGTCTTGTGCATGCAGTGCAAACATGGACTCCTGAGCTGGTCATTTGCTGTCCCTCCTTGGAGGGAAGAACAAGCCCAACGGCCTGGGGTAAGAGGCCAGTGCTGGGAGCGGCGCTGACTGTGCCAGGGCACTGCTGGGTGCCCCCACCCTGAGCACTCCCAGCCTTGTGCTGGTCACTGCTGTTTTCCTCTGCAGGGCGTTGTGTTGGGCACATCCTGGAGAGCCAAGTGGAAAGCAGATGGAAGCTTTGAGGCCCTGGCCTGAGGAGATGCCCCTGCAGGATGGCAGTGCTGCTGCAGAGGTCAGCTCTGTACCAGCAGTGCCCGTGGCTGTCCCTGCCTGCAGTCCCTGGACAGTCCTGCAGCAGGACTGGCACCGACTGCCAGAGCACTGAGGCCTCCAACAACCCAGGGCTCTGCAGGACAGTGTGGAAGGGAAGGGAAAGGAGGCCATGCAGGAGAAGGGCTGCTGCTCCCTGGCAGTGCTGCTCTGCTGGGACTCTTTTCTGACCCAGCTCTGCACAGAGGCTCTGACCCTGCAGCTGCAGAGAAGTCAGAGAGGAAAGATGTGAGGCAAACAAGTCAAAGCAGAGTTCTTTATTTGGCTTAAGCACACAGCGAGTACAATTGCCAATTTGTACAGCCTGTGGGCCAGGCTAGAAGGGCAAACACTGAATTGAAAAAGGTGTATATATATAAAGATATAAATATATATCCTTATAGATATATTTATAAATATACAGATATTTTGGTGTGAACAAATTCTCACAAAAATAACACTCCTATCAGGAGCAAAAAATCAAAGAATATATGCTGGGCCTTCAATTAAGTCCATAACAGGATTGGCCTTTAATGAGGTCCATAACATGCAGAAGAAGGAGAGTTTATTGCTTCTGAAAAACACCCAGTTATCAGTTTCCTCATGGTATCCTTGATCTCCTGGTTCCTGAGGCTGTAGATGAGGGGGTTCAGTGCTGGAGGCACCACCGAGTATAGAACTGACACCACCAGATCAAAGGATGGGAAGGAAATGGAAGGGGGCTTCAGGTAGACAAAGAATGAGGTGGTAATAAACAGGGAGACCACAACCAGGTGAGGGAGGCACGTGGAAAAGGCTTTGTGCCGTCCCTTCTCAGAGGGGATTCTCAACACAGCCCTGAAGATCTGCACATAGGAGAAAACAATGAAAACGAAACAACCAAACATTAAACAGGCAATAACCACAGTGAGCAGAATTTCCCTGAGGTAGCCTGAGTGTGAGCAGGAGAGCTTGAGGATGTGTGGGATTTCACAGAAGAACTGGCCCAGGGCATTGCCCTGGCACAAGGGCAGGGAAAATGTATTGGCTGTGAGCAGCAGAGCATTGAGAAAGCCAGTGGCCCAGGCAGCTGCTGCCATGTGGGCACAAGCTCTGCTGCCCAGGAGGGTCCCGTAGTGCAGGGGTTTGCAGATGGCAACGTAGCGGTCGTAGCACATGATGGTGAGGAGGAAATATTCTGCATCAAGAAAGAAGACAAGCAGAAAGACCTGTGCAGCACATCCCATGTAAGAGATGGTTGTGGTGTTCTGGAGGGAATTGTGCATGGCTTTGGGGACAGTGGTGCAGATGCAGCCCAGGTCTGTGAGGGAGAGGTTGAGCAGGAAGAAGCCCATGGGGGTGTGCAGGTGGTGGTCGCAGGCTACGGCGCTGAGGATGAGGCCGTTGGCCAGGAGGGCAGCCAGGGAGATGGCCAGGAAGAGCCAGAAGTGCAGGAGTTGCAGCTCCCGCCTGTCTGAGAATGCCAGGAGGAGGAACTGGGTGAGGGAGCTGCTGTTGGACATTTCCAGTTCCTTAGCACAGAGTCTGTTCAGAAAAGGAAAGCACAGAGAACAGTAAAGACAGCCCCCTCTCAGCAAAGCCAGGGCAGTTTTCAGGGAAATCCCCTCCAAGTCAAAGCATTTCTTTTCTCTGGTTTGTGCTCTCTGAGGGTCCTGTGAGGAGCAGGAGCTCTGGCCATGTGCTGCCAAGGACTCAGCTTTGCTCTGCTGCAGTGCAGACATGGAGCTGCTTTGGGACAGCTCTCATGATCACAGGGGATGTCACATGGAACCCAGCTTTGATGGAAAAGTTCAATTCCTGTACTGTTGTCTTGGTGCAATTTGGGCTGCAGGAGAGAGGCACAGAGTATCCTTAAAAGAATTTTGACTGAGTGTTTTGGTTACAGTCATAGCAGCAGGAGTATCTTTTTTTAGGGGTAAATTTTTCTGACTAGAAATCTGAAGAGTGCTGAGACAGGACAGGCAGAAAGGCTCAGCTCTCCCTTGTTTATTGCAGAGCCAGGAGAGCTGCAGTGCCTCTCAATCTGTTTCCCATCTACCCTGCTCTTTCCCTTGGGCTACCTTGAAGAGGACTTCACACACAGATTCCTCTTTAAAAACCCCACCAAGATCTGTGCTGAGAACAGGGCAGTGCTGCTTGAAAGGGCAGCTCTGGGAAGTGTCCCCTGTGCCAGCCCAGAGGTGCAGCTGTGCTGGACAGAGCAGGACAGGAGCCCTCCTGCAGAGAAGCCAAGGGCTGGGACAGGAGAGTGCCCACCCCCAAGGGAAGGCTCAGCACTGCCCAGGATCCTGTGCTCATTTCTGAGACTGCCTGAAAGATTCATCTCTGAGAGTAAAATGGTTTGAATTTCAGTGCAGCCTCCTGAACTGATAGAGAAAAGAACTCTTTCTCGACCCCCATCACCCCCCAGGGTGCCCTTGAAGAATAGATATGGGTCCCTGGACCCAGACAGTCAGGTAGAGGACAGCCAAGAAGATCTCTCTAGAAAGCCTCCTGGTTCAGCCTTGTCTAATACACGGATTACAACCACAGGTATAAAAAAAAAAAGAAGGGTAGTTGTAGTCGGTGACTCCCTTCTGAGGGGAACTGAGGGCCCTATTTGTCGCCCAGACCCCTCCCAGAGAGAAGCATGCTGCCTTCCTGGGGCCAGGGTGAGGGATATTAGTAAGAGACTTCCTGAGTTTATTCAGCCCTCAGACTATTATCCACTGGTGGTAGTCCAGGCTGGCAGTGAGGACATTAATCGAAGAAGTGCCAGGATAATTAAAAAAGACTTCAAAGCACTGGGTCGGTCAGTTCAGGGGACGGGAGCACAGGTGATATTTGCCTCAGTTCCTGTACTATCTGGGATGGATGAGGAGTTAAATAAAGAGTGGAGTAAAAAAGCCTAACTCCTCAACAGATGGCTAAAGGATTGGTGCCACCGTCAAAATTTTGGTTTCTTTGACCATGGGGCAAACTCCATGGTACCTAGTTTCTTAAAATCAGATGGGATTCATCTTTCTAGGAAGAAAAAGAGGACTGTAGCCCATAAGTTAGCGAGGCTGATCAGGAGAGCTTTAAACTAGGTTTGAAGGGGGAAGGGGTTGAAACCGGGCTCTCCTGTGATCAGCCTAATGATGAAAAGCCTGAGTTAAGAATTAAATCAACAGCCCACCTGAAATGCATGTATACTAATGCACGCAGTATGGGCAACAAACAAGAGGAACTGGAAGCCATTGTGCAGCAGGAAAGCTATGATGTAGTCGCCATCACAGAAACGTGGTGGGATGACTCGCGTGACTGGAGTGTTGCCATGGATGGCTACACGCTCTTCAGAAAGAACAGGCAGGGTAGGAGAGGTGGAGGGGTGGCTTCATGTGTTAGAGAGTCTCTTGACTCTGTTGAACTTGAGATCAGCAACGATAAGGTTGAGTGCCTGTGGACCAGAATCAGGGGGAAGACCAACAAGGCCGACATCATCATAGGTGTCTGTTACAGACCGCCCAACCAGGATGACGAAGGGGATGAAATATTCTACAAGCAGCTGGCGGATGTCTCGAAATCATCAGCCCTTGTCCTTGTGGGTGACTTTAACCTGCCGGATATCTGCTGGGAGCTCAATACTGCAGAGAAGAGGCAGTCTAGGAAATTCCTGGAGTGTATAGAGGACAATTTCCTCCATCAACTGGTAAATGAACCTGCCAGGGGTAAGGCCCCACTAGACCTGCTGTTTACAAACAGAGAGGGGCTGACGGGAGATGTAGTGGTTGGAGGCCGCCTGGGAAATAGTGACCATGAAATAATAGAATTTTCAGTACTCAGAGATTCAAGGAGAAACAACAATAAAACCTCTACGCTGGACTTCCGGAGGGCAGATTTTGACCTATTCAGAAGTCTAGTCCAGAGCATACCCTGGGAAACAACCCTTAAAAACAAGGGGGTCCAGGAGGGATGGATGTGCTTCAAGCAGGAAGTTTTGAGTGCACAGGAACAGGCTGTACCAATGTGCCGAAAGGCAAGCTGGTGGGGAAGACAACCAGCTTGGTTAAACAGGTTGATTCTGAAGGAAATCAGGGATAAAAAGAGAATTTACCGACTGTGGAAGAAAGGGCTGGCTACTTACGAAGAATTCAGGAAGACAGCTAGATAAATGCAGAAAGAAAATCAGGGATACAAAAGCGCAATTTGAAGTTAAATTAGCCACTTCTGTTAGGGATAACAAAAAGTCCTTCTATAAATACATTAATAACAAAAGGAGGAGCAAAGAAAACCTCCATTCTTTGAGGGACTTGGAGGGAAACATAGTTAATAGAGATGAGGAGAAGGCTGAGGTACTTAACACCTACTTTGCCTCAGTTTTTACCAGTAGGACAGGTGGCCCTCAAGGCAACCGGCCTCTGGAGCTGGTAGACAGAGATAGGAAACCAAATAGCCCCCTTGTATTCCAGGAGGAAATAGTTAGTGACTTACTGAGTCATCTGGATCCTCACAAGTCTATGGGACCAGATGGGATCCATCCTAGGGTAATGAAGGAGCTGGCAGAAGAGCTTGCCAAGCCGCTCTCCATCATCTTCCAACAATCCTGGCTCACTGGGGAGGTCCCATATGACTGGAAGTTGGCAAATATCACCCCAATCCATAAAAAAGGCTGCAAGGCTGACCCTTGTAACTACAGGCCTGTCAGCCTGACCTTGGTGCCTGGCAGAGTTGTGGAGCAGATTATCCTGTGTGAAATCACACAGCAGCTACAGGATGGACAAGGGATCAGACCCAGCCAACATGGGTTTAGGAAGGGCAGATCCTGTTTGACCAACCTGATCTCCTTTTACGATCAGGTGACCCACCTGGTGGATGAGGGAAAGGCTGTGGATGTGGTCTGTCTGGACTTCAGCAAAGCCTTTGACACTGTCTCCCATAGCATACTCCTGGAAAAGCTGGCAGCCCATGGCTTGGACAGGGGCACTCTGTGCTGGGTCAGGAACTGGCTCGAGGGCCGGGCCCAGAGAGCGCTGGTGAATTGAGCTGCATCCAGTTGGCGGCCGGTCACCAGTGGTGTTCCCCAGGGGTCTGTGTTGGGTCCAGTCCTTTTTAACATCTTTATCGATGATTTAGATGAGGGGATTGAGTCCATCATCAGCAAATTTGCTGATGACACCAAATTGGGAGCGAGTGTCGACCTGCTGGAAGGCAGGAGGGCTCTGCAGAGGGATCTGGATAGACTGGAGAGATGGGCTGACTCCAATGGAATGAAGTTCAACAAGGCCAAGTGCCGGGTCCTGCACTTTGGCCACAACAACCCCCTGCAGCGCTACAGGCTGGGCACAGAGTGGCTGGAGAGCAGCCAGGTGGAAAGGGACCTGGGGGTGCTGGTCGACAGGAGACTGAACATGAGCCAACAGTGTGCCCAGGTGGCCAAGAAGGCCAGTGGCATCCTGGCCTGCATCAAGAACAGTGTGGCCAGCAGGAGCAGGGAAGTGATCCTTCCCCTGTACTCTGCATTGGTGAGGCCACACCTTGAGTATTGTGTTCAGCTCTGGGCCCCTCAGTTCAGGAAGGATATTGAGGTGCTGGAGCGGGTCCAGAGAAGAGCAACGAGGCTGGTGAAGGGACTGGAGCACAAGTCCTATGAGGAGAGGCTGAGGGAGCTGGGGTTGTTCAGTCTGGAGAAGAGAAGGCTTAGAGGCGACCTCATCACTCTCTTCAACTACCTGAAGGGAGGTTATAGCCAGGTGGGGGTTGGTCTCTTCTCCCAGGCAACCAACAATAGGACAAGGGGACATGGGCTCAAGCTCTGCCAGGGGAGGTTTAGGTTAGATGTTAGGAAGAAATTCTTTACAGAGAGGGTTATCAGGCATTGGAACGGCCTACCCAGAGAGGTGGTAGATTCACCATCCCAGGAGGTATTTAAAAAGAGATTGGATGTGGCCCTTAGTGCCATGATATAGTAATTGGAGTTGGATCAGGGGTTGGACTTGATGATCTTGGAGGTCTTTTCCAACCCAATCTATTCTATGATTCTATGATTCTATGAACAATGTCTCTGCTACAATGCCTAAGCAGGAAACACACCTCAGGACTAATTCCTTTCCTGTAACCCCTGTCTTTTCTTAGATTTTCAAAAGATTCTCCATTCAATATCATGTAGTGGTCTGGAGCTGTGAGCAGGTCTGACCCTGCAACAGTGAGACATGGAAAAGATCCTCCCTCAGCTGTCAGGTTTACTCCTTACCCACAACCCTTGTGCCCCAGCCCTGGCAGCAGCTCCCCGGGCCGGCTGAGAGCTGCCCCTGGCAGGCAGCAGAGTCCCTGCCAAGCACAGCACCCTGGGCTGCAGGACCCTGCTCTGCCCCACAGCCCTGGGCACCCCTGCCTGCACCCCCAGCTTCACAGCTTTTCCAAACTGCCCCAAAACAGCCCCTGCTCACCCATCCCATCAGCTGGGGCTGGGCCAGCTTTAGGAGATGCCTCCAGGAGCTGCCCCTGCACTGCCCTGCAGCCACAGACTCACCATGTGCAACCCTGCCAAGATTCCTCCTGCAGGGAGCTCTCAGCCCTCCTGCCAGTGCTGAGCACCTTGAAGCTGTCTGTGCCCTGCTGGTGTCCCTGAGCTGGCCTGGCAGTGCCCTCAGCCCTGCTGGGCTGTGCAGAGGAGCTGCTCACCAGCAGAGCTGTCTCTTTGAAGCTCTTCTTGCTTGCCAGGAACTCCCTGTGTGCCAGGAGCCCGGCCCAGCTGAGCAGCACAGCAACAGCCCCAGGCATTTAGTGACCCTCGGGGGGGTTTGAGGTTGTTTACATGAAATTCAGTCCCTGAGAGGAAGTTCAAACAACTTCTCAAGAAGTCAAAGTGAGATGGAAACACTAAAGTTTCTCGTAGTGCTAATGAGTCTCACTGAGGGACACAACTGAGAACATGTCCCCATGTCCCAGTTAGAGCAGAAATCTGCAGACAGTGATGACAAGGATGGACAAGCAAGGCAAAGGTGGCTCTGATGCTGAATAAACCTTGATTTGTTTCCTTAATCCAGAGGGCCAAACCCTGACCCCCATCCCCTGGGAAGGCAGATCCTGTCCCTGCCTCATTCCTCAGGGCTCTTCCTGGGGCACTGAGATGTGGGATGTGCAATGCCAAGGGCAGGACCATGGGGTGGCCCCTGCCAGGCTGCTGACCAGGGAGAAGGAGGCGATGAGGCCCCAGGGCTGCAAGGGGCACTCCCCTCCTCCTGGCATCAGGGGCACAGACAGCAGCCATGGCCAAAGGCCTGCAGAAGGTGGCTGTGTCAGGGCCTTTCAGCTTCTCCCCATCCCTGTCTCCTCTCCAGCCCAGGCTGTCCTACGGTGTCCATGCCCTGCCCCTTTCCCTGCAGGCTGTCGTCATCCCCCCGGCTGCCCCACCTGGCTGGCACCTTCCTGCACTGACATCTCTGCGTCCTCCCTGGCTCTTCCTGTACACACAAAGCCTTGGGCTCATCCAGACTCCTTCTGGGTGATGTGTTGGATCACAGAACTGCCCTTGGATGGAAATTCTTTTCTCCTCATGCCAGCCTGGACCTCCCCAGCTGCACTTGCCATTAATTCTTTCTTTCTCGTGCTGTTTTCTGCTACGACAAAAGCATCCACCCTCTCTGAGGCGACTCTTCAAGCACTCCCAGGGTTCTTCTCTGCTGTCCTCTGTCTGCACACCACTGAACCCACCACTCCTTTGCCCCTGTAGAGTGGTCATATGTTTGAGACCTCCAAACTCCTTCCTGGGACATCTCTGAGCACTCTCCAAGGTGTCTGCTGATGAAAACATGGTCTAAGATAGTCACAGGGATACATTTTACCAAGGGCTGTAGTGGCAGAACATGGGGTAATGGCTTTGAACTGAAATAGGGGAGCTTTATATTGGATAAAATGAAGACATACTTACCAATGGGACTGGCAACAACTGAAAGAGGAGAGGATGTCCCATCCCTGGATTTGTCCAAGGTCAGGAACTTTGAGCAGCCTCAATTAGTGAAGATGTCACTCTCCATGTCCAGGGACTTGGACCACATGAGCTTCTATGTCCCTTCCAAGACAAACCATTCTGTGATTTTTTGGGTGCCAAACTCCCTCTCCAAAGAATTTCTGTTGCTAGGACATGAATTACCATGTTTTTGCAGACCTTTTAAACTCAAAAGGTAAAAATCAATTCAAATAAAGTTCCAACACCTCTGCATGACAGTTTCACCAAATGGGTCAATCGCAGAGCCTGTCAGGATGACCTTGCCAGCTGAAGATGGGGTGTCAGTGTAGATTCATGACGGACAATAAAGATACAAGGAGTCAGTTATGTGCAGGAAAGATGTCTTCCTTTTATTTTCTCATCTGCTTTTTTATACCCCTTGCTAGCAGCAAGCAGTATCCGTATTTTAGGTAAGCAAGCAACAGCATTTTTATTGGTTAGGATCTATGGGTGATACATTTGTAAAGCTCAAGGCCTTATTGCAGTTCCCACATCCTGGGCCTACCAACTTTACAGCCTGCCTTTGTTTTCTCCATTAGGGCTGTGTACTGACTTCCTTATCATCAAGGATACACTCAAAACTTTTCCCAGTTGATATCTCCATCCTGGGAGCTGATAGACCCGCTATTAACTCCATCAATTCCCCTATTCTGTAATTGTGCAAGAAATATTCCCTGTGTCGTCTTTTGCAGGGTCCTTTGCAAACACGACACAATACATGGTAACATTACTAGCACAACTATGACTATTATCAAAACAAAGATCCCCATCTTGAGTAAGGACAGTAACCAATCCGAAGTGCCACAATTAGACAACCGGCCTTCCAGGCCGAAAAACCCAGTTTCCCATGTGATCTTCTTTGTTTGTTCCTGAAGCATGGCAATTTGTCTGCAGATGGATTCAGAGTGATCTGAGAGATTTAAACAACACATGCCTTCAAATTCCTGGCAACCATGTCCATGTGCTAATAGCAAAAAATCAGTAGCAGCACGATTCTGCAGTGTAGCATGCCGTGCTCTATCTACATCCGTGGCAAGCTTATACAAAGTATCTGAGGTCAAATTTGCTTGTTTGGTCCCCCAGCACGCCAAGGCATTGATTTGCTTAAACGCTTTTGCTGAGGCAGCTTGTGGCAAAAACAGAGAGGCAGACACAGTAGATGCCTGACCCCACAAAGTTAACGTGTCCCGACATTTAGAGTCAAGGGCCAGTGACTGTTTGGTCAAAACATGACTGTAGAGATGGGAATGATTCAACAAAAGCTTTTCTGTGGGGGTAAGCAAGCCTAATTTACCAAAGGTACAGGATCCCCCAGTGGGCTTCACCGGAATACCTGGCCATGCCCGATTGCCACAAATCAAAAAGTATCCTTTCGGGAGTTGACGAGCAACTGTTACACTAGGTGAGGGTCGCTTGTGTGTATATAAACACCAAACAGATGCATTCTGGTAAAAGGGCATATCTGGGGACAAGTCTTGTGAAAGAGTTTCTGTGGTAGCAGAAACATCATCTCCCTTACTGTACTTATTAACCAGCAGTGTCGCACCCGTATAATCAAAATAAAAGCAAGCAGCAGCAGTTAAGGTACCCAAAATATCTAGCTCTTGTGGTGCAATGCCTACTGGTAGCTTACCAAGCCAGTCGTTTACATTTGCGATGCAGCTCTGCGCAGAAGCATTACAAGCCTTTGTTGCTACATCAGGTAATCGTGTAACATTAGAAACAAGTTTCACTGCATCAGAGTTATTTACAGGTGCCCCAACAAGGCATGTGAAAAGGTAGCTCTGGTTTTGCCAAGGAGGCACAGAAGGTAGTC
>NW_020885518.1:0-1083 GCF_003945725.1 Corapipo altera
CTAATAATCATCTTGTATGGTAAAATTGGGATGATTATGAAACAGTCAGCTCACCGATTACCCCCATCAATACTAGACGATGCCCGCAGTATAAAGGCATAAACCCCTTCCAGCCCCTCCAGGAGACCTCAAATCCCATCCCGGTCCCACAGGACACTCCCAACTTCCCCTCAAACCCTCCGAGGCCCCCAGACTGACTCCCACACCCAGAAAGCTCTTGCTGCCCATGAAGTGCCCAGCAAGGCCATCCAACTGCACCACAAAGCAAAGGATTCCAGGCGTTCTTTCCTGGGGATAAGGGCTGTTGCTGCCTGTTTTCAGTCCCGCCTCTAAATGCCAGTCCTACTCCCAAAATTGCATACGGACGAAGATTCCTCCCACACCAGTGGTGCCAGCAGAGAAAGCTCTTGTTGCCCAAGGAGTCTCCAGGCTGATACACCAACTGCACTACAAAGCCAACGCTTCCAGTCTCTCTATCCTGGGGATAAGGGCTGCTGTTTCCTGTTTTCAGACGTGCCTCCCACCTGTCAGCCCGACTCCCAAAATTGCATCCGGATGAAGATTCCTCCCACATCAAAGGTGCCAGCACAGAAAGCTCTTTCTTCTCATGGAGTCCCCAGGTTGACACACCAACCGTACCACAGAGTCAAAGCTTCCAGTCTTTCTTTCATGGGGATAAGGGCTGCTGTTTCCTGCTTTCAGCCCTACCTCCCAACTGCCAGCCCAACTCCCAAAACTGCATATGGACAAAGATTCCTCACAAAACAAAGGAGCCAGCACAGAAAATTCTTGCTGATCATGGAGTCCCCAGGCTAACACACCAACTGCAAAACAAAGCCAAAGCTTCCAGGCTTTCTTTCCTGGTTATAAGGGTTGCTGTTTCCTGTTTCCAGCCCTTCCTCCCAACTGCCAGCCCTACTCCCAAAATTGCATACCAACAAAGATTCCTCCCAGATCAGTGGTACCAGCACAGAAAGCTCTTGCTGCTCATAGAGCAACCGGCCTGGCCCTACAACTGCACCACAAAGCCAAGCTTCCAGTGTTTCTTTCCCGAGGGTAAGAGCTGCTATTTCCTGTTTTCAG
>NW_020885518.1:1093-12895 GCF_003945725.1 Corapipo altera
TTTCTTTCCTGACCATAAGGTCTGTTGTTTCCTATTTACAGCCCTGCCTCCCAACTGCCAACCAGACTCCTAGAATTTCACATAAACAAAGATTCCTCCCTGACTAAAGTTGCCAGCACAGAAAGCTCTTGCTGCCTATGGTGTCTCCAGGCTGACAAACAAACTGCACCACAAAGCCTAAGCTTGCAGGCTTTCTTTCCTGGTGACAAACACTGTCACTTCCTGTTTTCAGCCCCGCCTCCCAACTGCCGGTCCGACTTCCAAAATTGCCTACGGACAAAGATTCCTCCCACAGCAATGATGCCAGCACAGAAACTCTTTCTCCCCATTGAGTCTTCAGGCTGACAAACCAACTGCACCACAAAGCCAAAGCTTGCTGGCTTTCTTTCCTGCAGAAAGAAAGTCACAGGTGAAGTCACAGCCCCACAACTGAAGTTTGAGGGTTTTGGAACATTATAAAGTGTTGGGCCCTTTTCCATGGGAGCAGTAGAGCTAATTAGATAGTTCCCATGGACACAGCCTTGAGCTGTGTGGCTGAGTGCAGGTGCCGCATTCCTGGATGTTGTTGTAAGAAAATGTTTGTAGTGTATGTGTGTGGGAAAGTGGCACTTAGCACCTAATAAAAAAGCTGCCTGCTCAGCGTAGCGGGCAGACATCTCTCTGGCTCTTCATCCTATTGTGTCTCTTCATCCTAGTGTGTGCGTGCCACGTGTCTTTCTTCCCCCCCCAGGACCGAGGCCTTCGACAGATACCCAGCGACAGTTGGTGTCCCGTGTGAGGACCAGACGAACAGAAAAAAAGACTGTCAACTATTGACTGGGTCGTAGGGGTATCGCGGCCGGAGGTAGGTGAGCTGCAGGGGGAGGTGCAGCAGGGTCTTGGTACTCAGGAACTGTATAGCAGCGGGATGCGCTGCAGGACCCGGGTCCGATTTTCTCTACACCTGCACACAAGTGTTTCTTGGAAGGTACGAGTTGCCTGGGAGGCCTGGGTGCATTTGGCACTTGTCAGGCGCAGGTGGGCTCCTGAGCACTTCTTCTAAGTCACCATGGGGCAGACCATGTGTGCAAACGACAGGCGTGTGTTTGTCGCCTGGAAAGCTTTGTTACGGCGTTTTGGTGTTAGACCAACGAAGCTATGTCGCTTGTTACTTTTGTGTCTTCAGACTGAGAGGGAGGTTGCTTTGCCTGGGAGGACATTAGAGTTCTAAAGAAGAGGGGTCGGGCGGAGCCGAAGGGAACCAAAGCGGGACCGGAGGTTGCGGAGCAGAGTCGGGGTCAGCCAAGTGGCCCCGCCAAAATGGATGCACTGCTAGAGACTCGGCAGCACTTGTCCAAGATGATCAAGGACAGCTACGGCATGAATGTGCTGCTGATGGCCCGGGGGACGATCTTGTGAACATAGTGGCTGAAATTCACCTTAAGGAGCTTTCTACATCTCCTCCGGACGGTGCAGTGCCTGTGTACCCGGCGCCAGGTGCCAGTGGGGTGGCACCGTGTCCGGCTTTGGCGCCGCGACTTCATCTGTGCCTGGCGGCAGCGGCACCCGTGCTGCAGCCCCGGCGGCAGCGGCAGTGGCCCTGGGTACCAACAGACTGGGCGCGGCAGCGGCCCCGGCCCCAGATTGGAATGGTACGCCCACGTATGCGCCGGCAGTGGCCCTCGGTAACGGCGGCCGGGGGCCTCGGCGCAGCGGACTGGGGGGGGTCTGTTTTCCCCCGCGCTGCCGACAGCCATGGTCCTGAGCGGTGTTACGGAGGGATAGCGGGCTGGCAGCGGCGGCCGCAGTGTCAGGCGGTGCAGTGGGGGGACCGTCTGTGTTCTCCCCTGTTTTACAGTTCCCCCCCCCCTCCCCAGAACATGTCCATCTGCAGCTGTTCCTTCCCTCCTATCATTCTTTCTCAGCAGACCGTGTAGATAACTTGAGACATAAGGAGAGCAAAGGCAATTTGACTTTTCTTTCTGATTTTTCTCAGAATGAACTCCCTCCTCCCCCTCCCTCCCTCCCTCTCCCCCATCTTCCGACAAATGGTAATGAAAGCTCCCTGAACAAAGCAACACTTGCTTCCAGGGGGGACGAGTGCTCAAGAGAAACAGGAGACGCAGGGGGGGGGCAGCGGGCGGGAAGAGTTGAAGAAGGGAAGACAAAATGCAGCAGTGGTTCTGTTGCCGTTATGACAAATAGAGTGTCCTTGCTCTATGAAAAAGGTTGAAAATTTTCAAGGTAATATTCTGTCCATTCCCATTGTCTTTGTCTTTTGCATGGAGATTTACAAGTTAATATTAGCAAATATGCCATACATTCCTGCCACGGTCCGCGTGGTAAAGGGGGATGGGACCGGGCACTGCAAAAAGGGTTCTTGGCACAGTCGAGGGCTAATGCAGCAATGCCGGGAACAAGGGATTAAATAAACTAGGTCTGAGGGGCGGATTCTAAACCGGGGAGACGCAAGAGATTGACAGCTCAGGGAAAAATGTGGTAGGGGGACAGGGGAAAGGTGGGTGGAACTCCTGGGTCTCTGAGGGAACTGGCCAATGGTAGCTCTCCCTGCACTGTGGCAAACGACAACCAATCAGTGGCAGAGGAGCGGGAAAGTAGGGGAGACAGGGTGACAAACAACTTTTGGAGGGAAAGTCTGAGGGAGAAGTGGGGACAATATGGAGGTATAGCAGAATTCATGAAATTTAACAATAAACTGGGGTGCACAAGATTTCATAAGCGCACAACAATAAACTGGGGAAAAACTGTCAGTCCGGTGGGTGAATTGTCCAGTAAGTGACAAGTCCATTTAGATTCCATTTATGCTTCTTCAGGCAACAGATCTCTCCCATTCTGTCTTGTCATCCACTACATCTCCCCCTTCTCTGTTTTTAATCGTGGTGACATTCACGGCTACACTGCGGATGATCATCTGGCGAACACAAATGATGAAACACGGCAAACAGGTACACAAGAACACAAGGGCAAATAAGGAAATCACTAGCATGATTATGATATTGCGGGACCAATTGGGTAAAGAGGGAAGTTTGATCCAATCAAAAAGTCCATCCAGTCCCTCATCACGGGACTGGTGGATATCTTTTACAAGATTTTTTAATTGATGTATACTTTCATAAATTGATTGTGAATGATCTGAAAAATTCATACAGCACATTCCCTCATAATCCTGGCACCCATGACCATGTGTCAGGAGTAGGAAGTCAATGGTTGCACGATTTTGGAGACTAATCTCTTTCAGCTTTTGAGTGTCTGCCAGCAGACCCTCAAAAAAAAAAAAATGGGGGCATCCCTCTCTAAGACTGAAAAAGAGAACTATAAGCGTTTGAAAAATTTACTAAGTTATAATGGGAAACCAACTAACAAAACAGCTTTAAAATGCCTTTCCAAAGTTATGGTTAAAAATGACTTTAAACTTCCTTTCTGTCTGACGACTAAAGATTGGGATTTACTAGGCAGACAGATTTGGATGGCTGTAAATTCCAACGATAAAGCAGCAGTACATGCCAACAGAGTTTGGAATCACGTATTAGCAATACTTGAAATGCAACAAAAAGATTCCGAGCCCCAACGAGAAAGCAGCGCAGCTTCCCTCCGGGGTCTAGGAGAGGGGGAGCGACCGAAGTCGCCGCGGGAAACGGGGGAGGAGAGAGAGGGACATCCCGTCCGGCGGCCACGGGCAGGGGCACCCCTTCGACCCCCCCCCCCCCCCCGGCGCGCCCGGGGGGGGCCGCCCCCCCCGTCCCTGATACGGCTGGTGGCTGTGGCACTGGCCCGCCCCAGCCCCCTGTTAGGGTCGGACACGGGGCGGCAACCTCCATCCTGGGCAGCACCGAGGCGGCCCCGGCCCCGTTCCGGGCTCCTCCGTCTCGTCTGCCGGTGCAGCGAGAGGAGGAGGAGCCGCCCGCGGCCAGCACCGGCGGGAGCCCTCCCCGCCCCCCACCCCCTCTCCCTCCCAGAGCAGGCGATCCCATCCCGCCGTTCCCGAACCCAGACCCTCCTCAACCGACTAGCAGCACCGCTCCAGGCACCAGCCCAGTGACAGAAAACTTTATTCCACCGCCCCTGACACGGAATAGCTGCCACAGGCACTCATCGGGGCAAAATTGTGCCGAGGAAAATCCAACCGTTTGTGTAGCCCCGGCCCCAGCCCCTCCCGCCTGGCAGCTCTCAGCAGGAGATCACCAACTGCAGTTTCCTCAGGCAGTTTCACAACCGCAGCCCCCAGCCGCCACCACCCAACTTCTAACGACTCCGGACCGACAGCGAGAGCTTCCACCTTCCCTACGGATGCCGAGCGGGACAAGATGATGTCATCGGGACCCCCTCTCTGTCCCGGAGGCGGGACAACCTCTGCCCTGCAGTTCCAACTGTCCCCCGCTTCTTGCTACATCCTGCTGCGACATGCAAGAAAACCCACAGCTTCAGAACACCTTCACGACCGATCATCACAGACTCAGCCAGTTAACGGACAGCATTCCCTCCATCTCTCACAGTGTGCAACTAGCTGTGACTGACTCAGCAGCACCAGACTCATTAAACTGTTTCTCCTTCTAACCCTTTTCTTTCTTCCACAGGAACCAACCATACCAATAATTGTAATGATATAAATAATATTGCTAGTAATGTTAATGGTTTAAATTTATTGCAGGCATATCCAGTGTTTTATAATCCAGGTGCACCCCCCGTATGGGACCCCTTAGCCATACCCCTTCTCAAGGATGCAAAAAAAGCAGTAACAACTTATGGTTTGAATTCAGCATATGCAATGGGAATTCTGTCGTCTTTATTCTCAGCCTTTGTACTAACTCCAAATGATTTAAAAGATATAATGAGATCCTTGCTAAATAAGGTACAAATAACATTGGTTTTAGATGAATGGAAAGCTTTAATTAGAAAATATGCTCATGAAACTAGTTCCACTACACGTAGACCTGTAGAAACTAAGATGCAAATGCTTTTTGACGAGGGTCCTTATTCTACAAATACAGATCAGGCCAAAATTCCAAAACAAGACTTAATTGCTACCAGAAATATGGCATTACAAGCACTACAGTAGGTAGCTGATGCCTCTGAAACAACTCCACCTTTCCATAATGTAATTCAAAAACCTGATGAATCCTTTATTGACTTTGCAGAACGATTAAAAGAATCTATAGAAAAACAAATAAAGGTGAAAGAAGTACAAGATGCCCTATTCCTGAAGCTAACTATCTCCAATTCAAATGCACAGTGTCAACAGATACTCAGAAACCTTCGTGACCCTACCCCCATGGATATGGTAAAGGCTTGTAAAGATATTAGCCCTAATGACAAATTAGCAAATAGCCTGGTCCAAGCTCAAGTGCCAATGTCTAACCAATTAGTTGAAGCTAATACACAATTAGGCAACCAAATTGCAGAAGCAACTCAGCAGATGGCAGAAAAAATGACCCAGGTTTTAGCAGCTGCCCTAGACCACTCCAAAATAATACGCCATAATTGCAAATGTCCAGGTCATAGAAAAGCTAACTGCCCACAATTTAAAAACCCCAATTCTCAAAAAAACATTCGTCCAGGCCTGTGCCCGAGATGTAAAAAAGGGGTACATTGGGCTGTAGACTGTCGATCTCTGTTTGACAGAGATGGAAACCCACTATCACCCAGGCCTTCTCGCGTTCTCCACAGAACCAAGGGATAGTAGAGAACTCATAAATCTTTAAATAATATGCCAAAAAAAACCCAACAACAACAACAACAACAACAAAAAACCAAACACAAAACCAAAAACAAACAAAAACCACAACTGTAGGTCTCTCTCCATCAGAATGTTTAAACAAGGTATTGTATGTCCTCAATTTTTTAAATAGGCTACATGAGGATGTTTCACCTGTTGGGCATCATTTTGGAGCTGGAAAATTAAAAAAGGGGAAAGCTAAGGTAAAATACAAGGATATCCTGTCAGGAGAATGGTTCGGTCCTGTCCCCCTAATTGTTTGGGGAAGAGGACACTCTTGTGTCTCCACAGGAGCAGGTCCAAGATGGATACCGTCCAGACTAGTAAGGATCCACCAAGAAGTTTCCCTCCCAGCTCAACCAGCAGCAGATCCAGCACCAACGGATTCAGCTCCAACTACAGGAAGCGATCCCCCATCAGCATCACCTTCGGGATAATCCTGGTTTTTGTGTGCAGCATAACACCAGCAAATCAGAAAGACAACATCAGGAGCCCTTGCCACACCTCCTCCAACAATTCCAAATTGGGTAATGCTCTCTGGCCAAAATGTTTGGCTAAACCTGGCACAATCACTAAATACTGACTCTATCTATCTCTCTACCTTAGATCCCTCTCACCCTTTCAAGACCTGTCTGGTAGGAGTCCCCTGGACGCCAAGAGAATGGGGTGATTTTAGAAATCAATATATCCCCTGGTGTGATGACCATGATCAGTTTAGGAATCCATTCTTAGATTGTCTCACAAGACCAGCAAAAACTTCACATGACAGACAGACATTTAACTATCAGTGGCAGAGACCTGAGGAATTAGAAATCTTGGGGAGTATTATATCTTCTCTCTGTTTTTACTTCATTCACAACAAATATGTTGCCCCTCCTGAATTAATTAATGTCACCTCTTATGGACCTTATTCCAACTTCAGTTTCTGGTGCAAGGAAGAGGTTCCTTACCAGATACATGCTACCCCTGATTCGGTTATTCTTCCAAAAGGAGTCTTTTTAATTTGTGGACTTAGAGTCTGGAATATGATTCCTAGATTAGCTGCTGGAGGCCCCCGCACATTTGGAAAATTAACACTGTACAATCCAGCTACCCTTATGAAATCTTTACCTGTAAGGCCTCCCAAAAATCATGCTAAAAGAAACATTAACCTTCAAACAACCTCATCTTTCCCACATCATAGAGTGCACAGGCAATTCCAAGGTTTATAACCATCTCTTAACTTCTATCCATCGCAAACAAAACCACTTTCTCCACCTAAAGCAGCACAGGTCCCTGTGGCTGTGCACCCCCACCTTCAACTGAAGAACACCCTTTAGCAAACTGCAGTCCTTGAGTGAATTCACAGCAGAATGCAATTCCAACATGCATTTTTGATCAGATACCGCAAACATTCTAAGTGGTATACTTCCAATTGTCAGCTCCACAAAAGCCTTAACACTCCTTACCAGAATGGGATGTTGGCTAGCAAAAGTAGCTAATGCCACCAGTGCCGCCCTTGATGATCTATTACAAGATACCCAAACCAATAAGAAAGCCTTGTTACAAAATCATGTTGCAATAGATTTTCTCCTTCTAGTAAATGGCCATGGGTGTCAGGAGTTTGAAGGCCTCTGCTGCCTCAACTTCTCTGATCACTCCCAATCTATCCACTCCCAGATTAATAAGCTTAAGTCCCTAGTTCATGAAATCAAGCAAGCTGATCCTCTGACTTTTGATGATTTTTTCAACTGGCTGCCCTTCAAAGGCCTCTCTTCCACTATTAAGAAAATTATTGTAGTTATCCTACTAGGACTTTCCGTAGTGTTTCTCTTTCTGTGTGTCTTTCCATGCCTGCTCAGTTGTGCCAGAACCTCTCAATCATTAAAAGCATATCCAGCTTTAGAAAACAGAAAAGGAGGAGATGTGGCAATGGATTTACCATATGCAGGATGGAAGAAGTCCTGTCAGAGATGGACTAGTGAAGAAAATGAAAACAGTTCAAATGTTACAGAAACCGAAGGTTTTAAGGTGGTTTAAACAGGTTTTAAAATGGCTTTTACCTTTTTGCAGAGTCATTGCCCCTTCTTCCCAACACCCCCTGTGCTCCCACACAAGGTGTCCTGGGAAGGTGTCCTGAGGTGTTTCCCACTGGCCTTTGTTAACCCCTTTCTATTGGCTGTTGACCCTTCACCTGATTGGTTTTTTCTATGTGACCCTGAACTTGTGATTGGTCCCCTTTTGACCCTCCTGAAAGCCTTATAAACCCCTACCCCACAATAAACTTCCTCTTTTGTCCGTCCCTCCCTGGTGGTCTGTGTGCTCCTTGCGGGGTCGCAGGGCCACGTACTGGGACGGGGAAGGGCATTCACCTTGCAGGTAATGGGCTAGCAGCCTAAAGCCTGGAGGTCTCCCCCATCCCACTAATCCGTCGGAGGGACACCCATCCTTGCAAATGCGGACAGAAAATGCTTTTTAACATCTCGACTCTTCTCACCAGAATGCGCGGTGGCTACAATCATCTTTGAAAAGGTGTCAATAGACACATGTACATACTTTAGCTTGCCAAATTCTGCCACATACGTGACGTCTGACTGCCAAATTTCTAAAGCTGTCAAACCCCTGGGATTGGTTCCCTCTGGAACCATCAGTGCAAGCATTTGGCAGTCAGGACACGCTTTCAAAATTTCTTTGGCCTGAGATAATTTTAGGTCGAATTGTTTTTGTAACGACCGTGCATTCTGATGGAAAAACTCGTGTGAAATCTTTGCTTGTTGATAAAGGTTAGGGGTAACTACCATACCTGCCAGACGATCGGCGATTTGGTTTCCCCCTGCCACAGGACCGGGTAAAGCAGTGTGTGATCTGGTGTGGACAATGTAGAATTTTCTGTTTTCTATTAAAAATAACAAATTTGTCAACAGTTTGAAAAGATTCTTGTTAGACACTTCTTTCAGATAGGAATTTTCAATTCTTTTAACCACACCTACAACATACGCCGAATCTGACACGGTATTAATTGATTCTTCACTAAAAATTTGGAAGGCGCGAACAACTGCTGAGAGTTCTATGATTTGGGGGGAACCTTGAACTTTGTGTATATCTTGATGTCAATTGCCATTCTACTGCCAAACAATAACTGCATTTCCGGTTCTCCCGGAGCCATCGGTGAAAAGGGTTTTTGCATTTTTAATTGGTAAGTCTGATTGAAGAATTTTTAATTTCAGAGGAATTGGAATTAATCTTTGCAAAAACGGGCACGCTGGGAGATGGAATTTGATTTCTCCCAGGTAGCCTCCGATGGCGATTTGAAAATCAATAGAACTCTGCATCAGTTGTTCCAGGTGTTCAGAGGTCAGTGGAAGGTAGATGAAATCTGACTCTTCTCCACTGAGCTCTAAACACCTGGTGCGACCTTTAAATATCAACTTGCCAATCATTTCTGCTAGGGTTATAATAGTTTTGCCGAATTGATGAGGGAGGAATACCCACTCCCATAAACAGAAGTCTCTATTATCAGTAGTAAACTGACCCAGCAGGGCCAGTGGTTGTTTCTGCTCACGAATTATTACAAGGGAGGATGGCAGTCCCTCCATCCTCCTAAATGATTGTCTCTCTGATATTTTTTTCTCAACAGTGGTAAGGGATTTTTCAGCCTCTGTTGTTAATGATCTGGGTGAGGACAGGTCAGCATCTCCCTTTAGCAGCTCAAATAATGGGTGCAGGTCACCGGTTGTGATCCCCAGCACAGGTCTAATCCAATTAATGGCTCCCAGCAGTTTCTGGAGGTCATTCAAAGTTTGGACTCGCTTTTCAATTGACACTGACTGAGGCTTAATAGCCTTTGCTGTAATTTGGAGCCCAAGATACCTCCAGGGTACTTCCCTCTGCACTTTTTCAGGGGAGATTTCCAATCCTTTAGAATTTAGAGCCGAAATGGTTGAATTTAGGGTTTTTTCTACAGCCAATTGTGTTTTGGCGCAGATCAATACATCACCCATGTAGTGGAAGATGATTGACTGCGGGAATTTTTTCCTGATTGGTTCTAACACTTTAGCCACAAACAACTGGCAAAGTGTTGGAGAATTTTTCATCCCCTGGGGAAGCACTGGAACCTGCAATGAGGTTCACAAGCGTTGATGGCAGGGACAGAAAACGCAAATCTGACTGAATCAGACGGATTTAGGTATATGTGAAAAAAGTAGTCCTTGATATCAATAACTACTAGGGGCCATTCAGCAGGGCGCATAGATGGAGATGACATTCCCTGTTGGAGGGCTCCCATTGGTTCCAGGACCTCGTTTACCTTGCGCAGGTCCTGGAGAAATCTCCAGGAACCTGAGGATTTTTGAATTACGAACACTGGAGTGTTCCAGGGACTGGTGGAAGACTCCAAGTGCCCCTTTTCCAATTCCTGATTAACTAATTTATTCAAAATTTGCAGCTTTTGTTTGGGCAGGGGCCACTGATCTACCCAAACTGGCGTTTCTGTCTTCCAACTCAGTTTGGGGAGCTGCAAATGTTCAGTGACCCCTCCTAAAAATTTTCATTTGGAGACAGGGTTCCCAAAGTGAGCTCCCACTGCTCCATTGCGTCCCTTCCCCATAGTGTGATTGGGATGTTAAGTACATACGGTTGGAGCGATGCTGGTCTGCCCTCTGGTCCGTAGACTGTCAGCACTTCCTTGCTCCTGACAGGATACTGTGATCCCCCTACCCCACTGACTCTGACGTTAGCAGTCTGGGTTGGCCAGCCGTATGGCCAGTCCATGGATCAAAGAATCAGTATAAATTTCGGAATATAAAGACAGTGACACTTGAAAGACCCCGCCCCCCTTCACAAGCAAGGTTGTGATTTTGGGGTCGAATGGCATCTGGGATTTTATTTGTGGAGCAATACTGCCATCTAGTGTCCATTTCTTCTTGGAGGGGCAGTCATGTTCGAAGAGTGGTCTTCTCGCTAAGCAGGCCTCGTACCATCTCTGACTGATCTATCTGACCACTAACCCCTAAATTAAATGTTCTAGGACCAATTAAAACTTCCCATTTGCTTAAACAATATTTAATTGACTTTCTTCTTAACAGAACAATCTCTTATTAAAGAAGCTTTCTGAGGCCTGTAAGCTACTTTCTTGAAGATGGGCATATGATACACTCTCTATTAGTTTCCATGTATCATCCACATTACCTCTCCTAAAAATAATTGTAGTCTTAAAAGAATTAGGATATCATTTTTCTCTAAGATAAAACTTCTGATTTACTAAGTCGTTTAGGCAGGAGATCCTCTCTCATTTTAGTGCCATTGTGACAATATGGGGTTTCATGTAACACCTGGAACACTGGACACTGCAGATTCCCCGGGAATCAAGGGGCCATTGTGACACTCATGGAAGAGGGAGGCCCTGCAGAGAGACCTCAAATCAGAGGTTTGGGCAATCATCGACCAGAGGAAGTTCAACAAGGGGAAGTGCCAGATTCTGTCCCTGGGATGGGGCAACCCCAGGTGTACGGATAGACTGGGAATGACATGTTGCATAGCAGTGCTGGAAAATGGCCTCTGGGGTCCTGGTGGATGACCAGCTAGCCAAGAGTCAGTGGTGTCCTGGCGGGGGCACACAAGGGTTTTCAGACACACGAGTCCTTCCCTTGCACACACACAGACAGTTCATGGCAGTAGAGGCAGTATCTCCTGGGACTCTTGCTGCCATGCCCGGAGCCTGGAAGCAACCCAGCCCTTGGGGGATACCACCTGCTCTGCCACTATCTGAGAAGCCCCACGGCCTGAGGGATGGACATTAGGGAGCTCTGTCCACAGAAGCACATCTCAGAGCTGCATCCAGGGGCTTTGCCAGGGTTTAGTACAGTAAATTAAAAGTGACATCGAGACCCTCTTTGTTCCACATAACTTCAAAGCTCCCCCAGGAGGCTGATGGCAATTGTACTTGCTCAGAGTCATCTCCCCACACCCACACCAGGTGTGTGCTCAAGACTTGTCTGTTCTATGCAAACAGAGACACCCTGTCTAGTCCTTCCGTGTCTCTCCAGGGAAGGCTAAAGAAACTCTGTGAGCTGGGTGAGAAACCAGTGCACATGGGAATAGCACCGTTCCCT
>NW_020885519.1:0-578 GCF_003945725.1 Corapipo altera
ACAACTGGCCACTGAGGATTCTGGGATGGCAGGGATGGGGACAGGGACAACTGGTCACCAAGGAGGGTGGGATGGGGCAGGGAGGGGGACAGCCAGTCTCTGAGGATGCTGGGATGGCAGGGATGGGACAGGGATGGGGACAGGGAGGGGGACAGGGATGGAGACAACCAGTCTCTGAGGCTGCTGGCACACGGGGATGGGGACAGGGAGAACTGTCACGGGGGGGGGGTGTGGCCAGTTTCCCCCCGGATCGTGGATTCAGGCGGCGGGATTCAATTAATAAGGAATTAAAGGATGGTAATATTTAATTAATGTCGATGCAGGAGGGATTATGGGAGAGAGGTTTTGGTCAAACGGGATCGGCGGCTCTGTGGTGATGGAACCCCGGCATCCAGCACCTCCGGGATCACCATCCCAGTGGTCATGGAATGACTGGAAGTCTGGGATCACGATCCCAGTGGTCATGGAATGACTGGAAGTCCGGGATCACCATCCCAGTGGTCATGGAATGACTGGAAGTCCGGGATCACGATCCCAGTGGTCATGGAATGACTGGAAGTCTGGGATCACCATCCCAG
>NW_020885519.1:588-12881 GCF_003945725.1 Corapipo altera
GGAAGTCTGGGATCACCATCCCAGTGGTCATGGAATGACTGGAAGTCCGGGATCACCATCCCAGTCTTCATGGAATGACCGGACGTGGTTGACAGGGTGGTGACCAAAGGTCGGGCTCGATGGGCTTGGAGGCCTTTTCCAAGCTTAGTGATCCCAGGATTCCGTGATCCTGGGATTCCATGACCCCAGGATTCCATGATCCCAGGATTCCGTGATCCCAGGATTCCATGATCCTGGGATTCCATGATCCCGGGATTCCGTGATCCCAGGATTCTGTGATCCCAGGCCTCCTCCCGGAGCTGCTCCAGCTTTTCCACCCGCCGTCCATCCCTGTCAGAGTCACAAAGCCGAGGGGGAAAGAGAAGAGAAGAGGGCACTGAGTGATTCCCAACGGGAGCGGGAGCTGCTCCTCCTTCCCGAGCTCTTTCCCGAGCTCCTTCCCGAGCTCCCGGCTCAGCCCCTTCCCGGGGCCGGCGCTGTCACCGCGGGGTTGTCGTGGAAAAGAAGGATCATAAATTGTTGATGGCAAGAGGGACCTTCCCCGGGAAACATCAACCCGGTGCCGCCTCCCCGTCCTCGCCAGGCCGGGGGGGATTTTTGGGGTGGTCAGAGCATCCCAAAATTAAGGCTCCTCATCCCAACGGGTCCAATTAAGGTCCAATCAAGGACCCTCAGGTTGTGCTGCCAACCCCGGGGTGGCGCTGGGGCTCAGGACCCGCGGGGATGGACACGGTGGGGGCTCAGTGGCCTCGTGTGTGTGTCCCCCCCTCACCCCTCAGCCCAGGCCGGGTTTAGCGCTGAAAGCCCCGAATCGGCGGCTCCCAAAATAGCCCCTGACGGCGGCGGGAGCAGAGGGGGGAGGGCGCTGGATGTGCCAGGGCTCATCACGTCTCGGCGCCGGCACATCCCGCCGGCGACACTCGGGCACCGCCGCGCCAGCACCCGGCAAGGGACGGGACCCTCAACCCCGTCCCTGACTCGGTTTTCCCCCCTGGAGCCGCCAACGGCTCCACGAGGTCATTCCAGAGGTTATTCCACGGGGTTATTCCACGGGGTTATTCTACGAGGTTGTTCCGTGAGGTTATTCCACGAGGTTATTCCACAGGGTTATTCCACGGGGTTATTCCACGAGGTTATTCCGTGAGGTTATTCCACGAGGTTATTCCACGGGGTTATTCCAGGGCTGCCGCGGCGGGTGACGAGCGGCCCCGGGGGTGGTGGCAGCGCTGGGGACAGCGACAGCTCCGGGGACAGCGCCAGCGCCGTGCCCTGTCCGCAGGACCCGTCCCCGGCCTCATCCCGCCCTTCCCTCTCCCATCTTTCCGCTCCGCCGGGCAGGGCCCCAAGGAAGCCAAATCCTCTTTTCTCTCCCTCGGAATAAAACCAGCAGAGAGAGAGAGAGAGAGAGGGTATTTTTATTTATTTTTTTTTTCCCTTTCCTTCCCTGCCTATTTTTTTTTTTATTATTTATTTTTTTCCCCCGTATAAATAGAAACGAACAACTTGGAAAGAGGGAAGAGGGAAGGGGGGGGGGGGGAAGGCTTAAATTTAAAAGCGACCAGAAGAGGAAAGGGGAGGAGGGAGAGATAAAATAATAATAATAAAAAAAAATAAAATAAAAAATAAAAAAATCAAGGGGAAAAGAAAAAAAAAAAAAACCTCCAGCGCGGAGAGAGATTTGGCTCCATCTGAAAGCTGTCAGCGCGAATAAAAAGCTTTTCTTTGAACCCAGAGTTTAATAGCGAGAGGAGAGGGAGGGGCCGCGGCTCCGGCCCCGGGGCTTAATCAGCCCCGCGCTGGATAAATACAGGGAGACAGCCCGGGAAGGGGCAACGGAGCCGGGAGAAGGGGCGAGGGGGGGCCACACCGAGCCACGGGAAGCCCTGCAGGGAACACGCGTGTTCCCTGGAACATGGAACATCCCAGGGGCACAGGCGTGTTCTCGTGCACACAGGCGTGTTCCCTGGGACATCTCATGGGCACAGGCGTGTTCTCATGATCACACGTGTGTTCCCTGGGACATGGAACATCCCACGGGCACAGGCGTGTTCCCATCGAGGGGGGGCACGGTGACAAGGGGGGGGCACGGTGGTGAGGGAGCAGTGGTGACAAGGGGGACAGGGTGACAAGTAGGGCACGGTGCCACGGGGGACACAGCAACGAGGGAGAGGGGGGGAACCGACCCTTCTTCCCCGCTCCCCCCCCGCCCCGGGGACGCGGCCGTGCCCCCGGCGCGGTGTCACGGGGGGCCCGCGACACGAAAAGCCTTTCAGCCTTTCAGCCTTTCAGCCTTTCAGCGTTCGGCGCTGCCTCCCCCGCACCCGGCGCGGCTCCGCCAGACTAAACAGCCCCTTTGGCCCGGCAGGACGGGCACGGCGGGGGGCGCAGGGGCGGGGGGCGACATCCAAACCCCCCGTCCCGCTGCTTTTGGAGGGCGGGAGGCGGGAGGTGACCCTGGAGCGCCGGCGGGTCCCCCGCTCCAAAAAACCGCTGGCGCCCACCCGGGGAAGGGGAGGGATTGGCACCCACCGGGGAGACCCCCGGGGCGCGGGTGGGTGGCGTTTGGGTGGCTGGGGACACGGGCACGGGAGGGTCGCGCACCGAGTGGGTACCACGGGCATCATCACCCTCATCCCGCCCTTCCCGCTGCCCGCGGAGCTCCAGAGGAGGAACCCGCGGGATCAGCAGCCGGGACTGGGCGGGGGGAGCATCCCTGGCAGTGCTGGCGGAGCGGGCAGCCCGTCGGCACCTTTATCTGCCCAAAATATCCGTCCCAGCCCGGCGCTGTGCCAGCCCGGTGCCACCCCCCGTGCCCGCCGGGCAGCCGAGGGCTGCGGGTTCCCCCCTCTCCTCCCCGGCTCTCCCTGCTCCTCCTCCCACCTGTCTCGCCCCCCCTTTCCCCGCTCTGATCTTCCCTCCCACCTCCCTCTCTCCCGGCACCTTCCTCTTTGATCTCCCGCTCCGCTTTTTATTCCTTCCCCCCTTTCCCTCCCCCCCCCCCCATTCCTGCTCCATCCCCCGCCTCTGGATCGCTCCTTCCCTTTATCTTCCTCCTTCCCTGGATCCCTGCTCGGTTTTCCCTCCCTTCCCACAGGGCTGGCAGGCGCGGGCTGGGGAGGGGGGAGTGACCTGGGGTTGGGACTGTCCCCAAATCCAGGGGTGCAGGGCCCCGGAGCACGAGGCCTCTTTGCTGCTGGGGTGCCCCATGCCGGGGATCCAGGGGTGTCCTATCCCAGGGATTCCTGGGCACCCCATCCCGGGGATCCTGAGGTGCCACGACCTGAGGATCCGGGGGTACCAGGTCCCAGGGATCCAGGGATTTCCTATCCCAGGGATCCCTGGGCACCCCATCCCAGGGATCCTGAGGTGCCACATCCTGAGGATCCTGGGGTACCAGAGATGCTGGGGTGCTGGGAATGCCATCCCATGCCATCCCATGCCCATCCAGGCCAGGCAGGCAGAGACCCTGTGGGGACTGAGCCGCTCCGTTATCCCCAAAAGGGATTTGTGCCTCCCTCTCTCCCGCTCCACGGCACGAGCCGTTAGAATATTCCGGAAAAAAAAAAAAGGGCTTTTAGCCGGGAGAAGCGGCTCCTCCGAGGCGATGCCCCTCTCCCGGTGCCCTCCCGGGGGTCCCGCTGCCCATTCCCTGCCCCGGGGGCGTCACCACCCCCCACGTGTCAGGCACAGCCGCGTCCCTCCCGCCCCATCCCGGTCGATTCCCGCTGGGCCGCGTGATGGGACACAGGGATCGATCCCTGCTGCCGCTGCTGCCCAGGCTCGGGGGCACCTCCGGCCCGGTTTGGGGGTCCCGCACCCCCGGCAGCCCCTCGGAAGCTCCCGGGGAGCCGCCGGGATGATGGAGCAGGGAATGCCGGGGTGCCGGGCGCCCCAATCCCGATCCCGATCCCAATCCCTGGCTGATCCCGGCGCGGTGCCCGCAGTGGTGCAGACGCGGTTCGTGGAGGAGCCCGAGGACCAGACGGTGGTGGCCGGGCAGAGGATCGTCCTCTCCTGCGTCGTCCTCAACTACTCCGGGATCGTGCAATGGACCAAGGACGGGCTGGCCCTGGGGATGGGGCAGGGGCTCAAAGGTACCCGCGGCTCTGGGAATGCCGGGAATGTCTGGGAATGCCGGGAATGTCACCGCGAGGGGCGGGGATTCGCCACGGGGGGCAGGGGGTGGCACTATACGGGACAGGGGTGGCACCACATGGGGCAGGGATTCACCACGGGGGGCAGGAATGTCACCTAATGGGACAGGGGGTGGCACCACACTGGGTGGGGGTGTCGCCACTTAGGGCGGGGGTGTCGCTAATGGGACAGGGGGTGTCACCACAGGGGGCAGAGGTTTCCCTCCGCCCTGGTTCCCAGCTCCCTGTGCAGCATTCCCGGCTTTGGGATGGTGCCCTCTGTCAGCTCCTTCCCGTCCCTGCGGGCACCGAACATCCCGAGGGGAGCCGGGATCACCCACGTGCCAGGGGATCCCACATGTGCCAGGAGATCCCACGTGTGTCAGGGATCCCACGTGTGCCAGGGATCCCATGTATCTCAGGGATCCCACTTGTGCCAGGGATCCCATGTGTCTCAGGGATCCCACAGCACCAGGGCCCCACTAACTGTCCCCATCCCCACTGGTGCCACCGGGCACCACCAGGACCCCCCCCCTGGCACCACCCAAACCACCCCCAGAGGGGCAGGAGCTGCTTCCCCCGCGAACAGGGGGTTCCCTTCCAGGGTGGGCCCTGGGGAATTGGGGTGTCCCCCTCCCCCGTGTGACCCTCTGTGCCCCCCCGCAGCCTGGCCCCGGTACCGCATCGTGGGCACAGCGGACTCGGGGCAGTACAACCTGGAGATCAGCGACGCCGAGCTCTCCGATGACGCCGCCTACGAGTGCCAGGCCACCGAGGCCGCGCTGCGCTCGCGCCGGGCCCGGCTCACCGTGCTCAGTAAGGGCACACCCGTGTGTCCCCCCGGGGGCATCCTGGGTCCCCTCATCACACCCTGTGTCCCAGGGGCATCTCGTGTCCCCTCACTGCATCCTGTGTCCCCCGGGGGCATCCCATGTCCCCTCACTGCACCTTGTGTCCCCCCGGGGGCATCCTGGGTCCCCTCACTGCACCCCATGTCCCCTCACCCTACCCTGGGTCCCTTCACTGCACCCTGTGTCCCCTCACCACACCCCATGTCCCCTCACTGCACCCTGTGTCCCCCACAGCCCCCCAAGTCCCCTCACCATCCTTGTGGGTCCCTTCCCACTCGGGAATTGGGTGATCTCCAGGTCAGGAGAGGCTTTAGCTCTGGCTCCACAAGAGGATTAACCCTCAGCTCCCCGGGCGATCCCAACCCTGCCCCTGCTCCCCCTCCCTCCATCGGAGCACCACCAATTTTCCAGCGTCGCCTGGAGCGGGGCAGGATCCGTGGGCAGGAATCCCACACCCACCCGGCGTCCCCTGTCCCCTCCACAGTCCCCCCCGAGGACCCCACGATCGACGGAGCCCCCGAGATCCTGCTGAGGGCGGGGACCCCCTACAACCTGACGTGCCGGGCCCGCAGCGCCAAACCCGCCGCCACCATCGTGTGGTTCCGGGACGGGCTCCAGCAGGATGGAGCCGTCACCACCACGGTATGGGGACACCCCCACCCCATATCTGCCCCTTGGGGTGTCCCCAGAGCCGGCAGAGACCATCCCATGTCCCCCTCAGGAGGTGCTGGCCGACGGCAAGAGGGAGACGACCACCAGCCTGCTGGCCATCAACCCCACCGACCTGGACATCGGCAGGGTCTTCTCCTGCCGCAGCTCCAACGAGGCCATCCCGGCAGGCAAGGAGACCTTCGTCAAGCTCAACGTTCACCGTGAGTCGGGACGGGGGCAGAGAGGGGGGAGGTGGCACCAGGAGGGAGACACACGGGAGTTTTTGGGGTGTTTGGGCTCCGGGGTGGGATGGGGGATGTGCCCGTGGGGGATTCGCTGGGTCCCGGCTGAGGGAGGTGGGAGGAGGAGGCTGGGCTGGGACTCAGGGGTGGACAACGAGCTCCGGTGGTGGATATGGAGCTCTGGTGGTGGATATGGAGCTCCGGTGGTGGATATGGAGCTCCGGTGGTGGATATGGAGCTCTGGTGATGGATATGGAGCTCCGGTGGTGGATATGGAGCTCCAGTGGTGGATATGGAGCTCTGGTGGTGGATGTGGAGCTCCGGCAGTGGACACTGACCTCCGGTGGTGGATATGGAGCTCGGGTGGTGAATATCGAGCTCCGGTGGTGGATATGGAGCTCCAGTGGTGTATGTGGAGCTCTGGTGGTGGATATGGAGCTCCAGTGGTGGATATGGAGCTCTAGTGATGGATATGGAGCTCTGGTGGTGGACACTGACCTCCAGTGGTGGATATGGAGCTCCGGTTTTGGATATGGAGCTCCGGTGGTGGATATGGAGCTCCGGTGGTGAATGTGGAGCTCCAGCGGTGAACACTGACCTCCAGTGGTGGATATGGAGCTCCGGTGGTGGATATGGAGCTCTGGTGGTGGATATGGAGCTCTGGTGGTGGATATGGAGCTCTGGTGTTGGATATGGAGCTCTGGTGTTGAACACCGACCTCCAGTGGCTGCCGCGGGAAGGCTCGGCCCCGCCGCACCGGCCTCGCCAAAGCACCACGAGGGAGGGATGCAGAGAGGGATGGGCAGGGGTGGTGGGTACCCAGGCCAGGGATGGTGGGTGCCCACCCCGGGAATGCTGGGCACCCATTCCAGGGACGGTGGGTATCTGTGCCAGGGGGAATCCTCGGTGCCCACACGGGCAGGGACGCTGGGTGCCCACAATGGGAAGGGATTTAGGGTGCCCACCATGAGCACCTGCCAGGGACGGGGGTGCTGGGTGCCCACAGGGATCACCAGAGCTTTGGGCACCTCCTGGGCCACTCTGAGCCACCTGAGCCCCTGTCCCATGCCCGTGACGGCTCCGTCCTCCCTCCCCACAGATCCCCCGACCGTCACCTTGTCAATCCAGCCCCAGACGGTGCAGGAGGGTGAGAGGGTGGTGTTCACCTGCCTGGCCACTGCCAACCCCGAGATCAAAGGCTACAGGTGAGAGTTTCCCCAGCCCCTGAAGGTCCCTGTGGGACCTGGTGTGTCCTGGATCTGCAGGGAGGTGGGAAGGGATCAAACAGGGCCCCTGATCATGCCCGTCCCCGGCTCTGTGCCCCCACCCAGGTGGGCCAAGGGGGGGGTGATCATCGAGGACGCCAAGGAGAACAGGTACGACACTCAGGTGGACTACACCTTCTTCACGGAGCCTGTGTCCTGCGAGGTGCACAACGACATCGGCAGCACCAACGTCAGCACGCTGGTGGACGTGCACTGTGAGTGGGGGCAGCCCCCTCTCCCCGCTCCCAGACCCCCCCCTTGGCTCTGCCCCTCACTTCCTTCTCCCCCAGTCGCCCCTCGCATCGTGGTGGACCCCAAACCCACGGTGACCGACATCGGCTCCGACGTGACGCTGACGTGCGTGTGGTCGGGCAACCCCCCGCTGACCCTCACCTGGACCAAGAAGGAGTCCAACATGGTAGGGCCCGACCAGCTGAGCTGCTGGGGGTGGTCCAGGGAGCCCCATGACCCCTCCCTGATGTCCACCACCACTCACACCCAGGTCCTGAGCAACAGCAACCAGCTGTACCTCAAGTCGGTGACGCAGGCGGACGCGGGGCAGTACGTCTGCAAAGCCATCGTGCCCCGCATCGGGGTAGGAGAGAGGGAGGTCACGCTCTTTGTCAACGGTGAGTGACCCCCCACGGGACCAGGGACCCCCCCTTGTGCCCCCCACACACCTCCTGGGCGTTGTTGGGTCAAGCTCCCTGTGGTGGGTGGAGCAGGAACCCCCCAAAGCCGCTCCGTCACCGCCCTTCTCGGCCAGACAGAGCAAAACACCCCGAAGGTTCCTGAGCTGAGGTTGCTCCCTGAGCACCTTTTTGGGCAGGACAGGCCCTGGTTGGGGCCGTTCACCACATTTCCCCCCCCCCTGCAGGGCCCCCCATCATCTCGAGCGAGGCGGTGCAGTACGCCGTGCGCGGCGACCGCGGCAAGGTGGAGTGTTTCATCGGCAGCACCCCGCCCCCAGACCGCATCGTGAGTGCCACCAGCACCCCGGGGGGAAAAGGGGGGTCCTGGGGGTGGTGCTGAGCCCTCCACGGGCTCACCCACCTCCCCTCTGCCACCCCCTCCCCAAGGCGTGGGCGTGGAAGGAGAACATCCTGGAGGCGGGCACGCTGGAGAGGTACACGGTGGAGAGGACGAACACGGGCAGCGGGGTCCTGTCCACCCTCACCATCAACAACGTCATGGACGCCGACTTCCAGACCCGCTACAACTGCACGGCCTGGAACAGCTTCGGGCCGGGCACCGCCATCATCCAGCTGGAGGAGAAAGGTGGGAAGCGCCGGGAAGCCCCATCCCAGCCATTCCCATTCCCTGCGCCTTGATTTTTTGGGGCCAGCCCTCCCTCCGGGCTGGCTCCACCTCCTCCCCTTCCCTATCCCTGCAGCCCCCTTGGAACCACTCCCAGGGATGTCCCAGTGGGCTCAGGGGACCGGGATGGGGGGTTTGGGGGATTTGGAGCCCTCCATACGCACACTCATTCCCAACACACTCATTCCCACGGGAAGGGCGGGGATGGGAATCCAGCTCAGCCCCCTCCTCTCCGGGCTGTCACCTTTTCCCCAAGGTCGGGGCAAGGGGGGGGGGCCCTTTTTGTGAATGTACAGACAATATAGGGGAAAAAAGGGGGGGCAGAGCCCACCCAGCCCCCGTCCTGCATTCCCAGAGCACTCCCAAGGAACGTTGGGAGCCAGGAGGATCCAAACCCAGTCGGGATTGGGAGCTCCAGGGACTGGGAGACACCGGGAACCCCGAATTCACTGCCGGAGAGCCCCGCGAGGCCTCTGGGGTGTGGCACGGCTTTGGTGAGGCCTGGCCCCATCCTGGTGGTGCCACCGCCCTCAGATAACACCCCCCCGTCTCCCACAGAGGTCCTGCCCGTGGGCATCATCGCGGGTGCCACCATCGGCGCCAGCATCCTCCTCGTCACCTTCCTCGTGGCGCTCGCCTGCTTCCTCTACCGGCGCCGCAAAGGAAGTGAGTGGGGGGTCCTGGGGGTCCCCAGCCACATCAGAGGGCACCAGGGGGGTGCCACCGTGGAGGGGGTGGCCCCCGGGGCCGCCTCCATGCCACCTCCGTGCCCTCCATGTCCCCCCAGGCCGCAAGGACGTGACCCTGCGGAAGTTGGACATCAAGGTGGAGACGGTGAACCGGGAGCCGCTGACGCTGCACACGGACAGGGAGGAGGACACGGCCAGCGTGTCCACGGCCACCCGGGTCATGAAGGCCATCTACTCGGTGAGGGACACCCCCCCAGAGCCCACCCCAACGCCCCGTGGGCTGAGTTCACCCCTCCCAGCTCGGCCTTCTAAGCTGGAGGAGCCGACGAGAAACGCGGAGAGGGACTTGTGGCAGCAGCTTGGACAAAGGGGGAATGGGCTCAAACTGAGGGAGAGGAGGGTTAGAGGGGATTTTAGGAGGAAGTGAGGGTGGGGAGGGCATGGTACGGGTTGCCCAGAGGAGCTGTGGCTGCCCCTGGATCCCTGGAAGTGTCCAAGGCCAGGCTGGACGGGGCTTGGAGCCACCTGGGAATAGTGGGAGGTGTCCCTGCCCGTGGGAGGTGACCCTGCCCATGGGAGGTGTCCCTGCCCATGGCAGGGGATGGAACGAGGTGATCTTTAAGGTCCTTCCAGCCCAAACCATCCCGTGATCCCTTAACTCTCCCCCCTCTCCCGCAGTCGTTCAAGGATGACGTGGACTTGAAGCAGGACCTTCGCTGCGACACCATCGACACCCGCGAGGAGTACGAGCTCAAGGTCTGCTCTGGGGGCAGAAGGAGAGGGGCAGGTCCCGATTCTGTCTCAGACTGGGAAGAGGAGGAGGGTGGTTTGGTCTGCTCAGCCTGGAGAGGAGGAGACTGAGGGGAGACCTCGAGGGGCTGCAGCTCCCTCAGGAGGGGCAGCTCCGATCCCTGCTCTGGTGGGATCAGGGACAGGACCCAGGGAAGGGCTGGAGCTGTGCCAGGGCAGGGTTGGGATGGATATCAGGAAAATTCTTCCCCCAGAGGGTGGTTTCTGGGCACTGCCCAGGCTCCCCGGGGCAGTGGGCACAGCCCCAAGGCTGCCAGAGCTCCAGGAGGGTTTGGACAACGCCCTGAGGGACAGGGTGGGATTGTTGGGGTGTCTGTGCAGGGCCAGGGGTCAGGTGGATGATCCTGGTGGGTCCCTTCCAATCAGAATATTCCATGATCGATTCCATGAGATGCAGCTCCCAGGCCCTCCTACTCAGTCCTATAGAGTCCATCCATGGACTCAAACCCATCAGGTCCATCCATGGCCTGGGTGATCCCTGTGGGTCCCTTCCAATCAGGATATTCCATTCTGTGAGATGGCAGCTCCCAGGCCCTCCCACTTGATCCCATCCAGTCCATCCATGGACTCAATCCCATCAATTCCATGGACTCAACCTCATCTAGTCCACCCATGGACTCAATCCCACCAGGTCCATCCATGGACTCAATCCTATCAAGTCCATCCGTGGACTCAATCCCATCCAGTCCACCCATGGGCTAAATCCCATCAGTTCCACCCATGGACTCAATCCCATCCAGTCCATCCACGGCCTGGGTGACCCCTTTGGGTCCCTCCCCACCACGACACCCCCCGCCTCCCCTACCCCGCCTCCCCTCAACGCTCGTCCCCCACCCTCTTTTTCCCCCCTCCAACAGGACCCCACCAACGGCTACTACAACGTCCGCGCCCACGAGGACCGCCCGTCCTCCCGCTCCGTCCTCTACGCCGACTACCGCGCCCCCGGCCCGGCCCGCTACGACACCCGCCCTCCCTCCCGCCTCTCCCACTCCAGCGGCTACGCCCAGCTCAGCACCTACGCCCGGGGGGGCCCCGCCTCCGACTACGGCTCCGAGGCCCCCCCGGCCGCCGGCCCCGCTCCCGGCACGGCCACCGGCGACACCGCCAGCCAACTGTCCTACGAGAACTACGGCGGCCACGCCGCCGCCTTCCCGGCCGGCCCCGGCTACGCCACCACCGCCGCCACGTACCGCCTGGGCTACGGGAACCCCCCCCCGGGCTTGGACAGGGGGCCCTACGACGCCTACGAGGCCATGGGGAAGTTCGCCAGCGCCGCCAGGTTCTCCTACACCTCCCAGCACTCGGACTACGGGCAGCGCTTCCAGCAGCGGATGCAGACGCACGTTTAGGGCGGTGGGGCCGCCAGAAATTTTTTGGGGGTTGACTTGGGGGGGGGGACGGGATACACACCCCGCAGGTACCTCACGACTGTCCCCTGATATTCAGGGGCTCATCCCCGACCCTCCTGCCCGGGTTTTTTCTCCTCCCTCACCCCCCGAGTGTCTTTGAGCTTCCACTCATTCCGTTCTTTTTTTTCCGGTACCTTCCTGGAGGAGGGAGAGGGTTTGGGATGGGGGCAGGAAGGACCCACCCTGCGCCCCCCATTCCCACTTTTCCCCCACCTTCCCCCGTTTTCCAGCCCCCCCCGAGCTCCGCAGGGCCGGATCCTTCTCCCCAGCACCCACCTGGAATCCCATGGGATGGAGGTGGAGGGGGGGCTCCGTGTCCGTCCATCCCTATGGACACACCAGGAAAAGCCCCATCCCAGCCATTCCCATTCCCTGTGCCTTGATTTTTGGGGCCAGCCCTCCCTCCCAGGCCGGCTTCACCCCCTCCCCTTCCCTATCCCCGCAGCCCCCTCGGAGCCGTTCCCGGGGGTTTTCCCAGTGGGCTCAGGGGACCGGGATTGGGGGATTTGGGGGGATTTGGGGCTCGGAGCCGCTCCCGGGGGGGTGTCCCGGTGGTCTCAGGGGACCGGGATGGGGGGTTTTGGGGGATTTGGAGCCCTCCATACGCACACTCATTCCCAACACACTCATTCCCACGGGAAGGGCGGGGATGGGAATCCAGCTCAGCCCCCTCCTCTCCGGGCTGTCACCTTGTCCCCAAGGTCAGGGACATGGGGAGGGGTCCCTTTTGTGAATGTACAGACAATATAGGGGAAGAAAAGGGGGGGCAGAGCCCACCCAGCCCCTGCCCCGCATTCCCAGAGCGCTCCCAAGGGACGTTGGGAGCCGGGAGGATCCAAACCCAGTCGGGATCGGGAGCTCCAAGGACTGGGAGACACCGGGAACCCCGAATTCACTGCCTGGAGCCAGGACTTTCCCCCCTCTCA
>NW_020885520.1:0-12826 GCF_003945725.1 Corapipo altera
GTGCTGCTCAACACCCCTGGGGTGACACAGAAATGTCCCCATGTCCTCGGGGACAATGTCCTCATGTCCCCAGTGCTGCTCAGCACCCCTGAGGTGACACAAAGGTGTCCCCATGTCCTTGGGGACAATGTCCTCATGTCCCCAGTGCTGCTCAGCACCCCTGAGGTGACACAAAGGTGTCCCCATGTCCTTGGGGACAATGTTCTCATGTCCCCAGTGCTGCTCAGCACCCCTGAGGTGACACGAAAGTGTCCCTGTGTCCTCGGGGACAATGTCTCTGTGTCCCCAGTGCTGCTCAGCACCCCTGAGGTGACACAAAGGTGTCTCCATGTCCTTGGGGACAATGTCCTCGTGTCCCCAGTGCTGCTCAGCACCCCTGAGGTGACACACTCTTGTCCCCTGGGGACGTGTCCTGGTCCCTGATCCCACCCAGCCCCTCCCCTCCCTCCACGTCCCCACGGTGGCCCTGCCATCAGTCACCCCCTGCACTTGTCCCCATCCCCCGGGGACCCCGTGGGGACCTCGGGGACCGCGTGGGGACCCCCCCCGTCCCTCCCCAGGTGCTGGGGGCCATCCTGGGCCTCGGCCTCACCGTCGTCGTCGTCGTCACGGCCGTCGTGGCTCTGCTGCACCGACTGCGCCTTAAGGGTGAGTGACACGGCCCCGGTGGCCTCGGGGACAGCGGGGTGACAGTGCCACACCCCCTCAGCCCGTGTCCCCCGTGTGTCCCCAGAGGTGCCCGCCCAGGAGACCCCCCGGTACCGCTTCCGCAAGAGGGACAAGATGCTCTTCTACGGCCGCAAGATCATGCGCAAGGTGACACTCTGGGGGGGGGTTGGTGGCACCCGGAGGTGGCATCACGAGGCCACCGGCGGGTGACACCCCAGGGTGTTGTCCCCACCCCCCCCAGGTGTCCCAGTCCACGTCGTCCCTGGTGGACACCACCATCTCCAGCACCTCCCGGCCCCGCATGAAGAAGAAGCTGAAGATGCTCAACATCGCCAAAAAGTGAGGAGGGGGCACCGTCGGTTTGGGGGGGAGGGGGGGAAGTGGCACCGTCCCGGTGCCACCTGGGTGTCCCGACACGGTGTCCCCCGGGTGTCCCCAAGGCTGCTGCGCATCCGGAAGGAGCAGCCGACGCTGCAGCTGAAGGAGCCGCCGCCGGCGGTGCTGGAGGCCGACCTGACCGAGTTCGACGTGGCCAATTCCCACCTGCCCTCTGAGGTCCTCTACATGCTCAAGAACGTCCGGTGAGCAGTGGGGATGGCCCTGGCAGTGGGATCTGGCCCTGGGATGGGAATCCAGCCCTGGCAGTGGGATCTGGCCCTGGGATGGGAATCCAGCCCTGGCAGTGGGATCCGGCCCTGGGATTGGGGTCTGGCCCTGGGATCGGAATCTGGCCCTGGGATCAGGGTCTGGCCCTGGGATCGGGGTCTGACCCTGGGATCGGGGTCTGTCGCTGGCATTGGGATCCAACCCTGGCATTGGGATCCAGCCCTGGCATTGGGATCCAACCCTGGCATCGGGTCCAGCCCTGGGATCGGGGTCTGTCCCTGGCATTGGAGTCTGTCCCTGGGATCAACATCCAGTCCTGGCATCGGGGTGTGTCCCTGGGATCAGCGTCCGTCATGGGGGAGTTTGGGGTCAGGGGCCTGGGGATCAGGCTCAGGCTCAGTGGGGTCAGGATCCGTCTTTGGGGCTCAGGATCCATCCCTGGGGCTCAGGATCCATCCGAGGGACCAGAGTTTCCCCTGAGGGATCAGGATCCATCCCTGGAGGTCAGGATCTCTCTTGGGGGGCTCAGGATCCATCCCTGGGGCTCAGGATCCATCTGAGGGACCAGAATTCCACCTGAGGCATCAGGATCCCTCCCTGGAGGTCAGGATCTATCCTGGGGGGGTCAAATCCATCCCTGGGGCTGAGGATCCATCTGAGGGACCAGAATTCCCCCCGAGAGATCAGGATCCATCCCTGGGGCTCAGGATCCATCTGAGGGATCAGGATCCCTCCCTGGAGGTCAGGATCTATCCTGGGGGGCTCAGGCTCCATCCCTGGGGCTCAGGCTCCATCCGAGGGACCAGAATTCCCCCTGAGGGACCGGCATCCCCCCTGGACACCATTTCCCAGCGGAGTCTGGACCCCGGCACCACCGACCGCTCTTCTCCTGCATCCCCATCTCCATGGCAACCAGGAGAGGTGGCAGCAGGCTCGGGTGTCACCCGCTGTCCCCCGGCTGTGCCCGCAGGGTGCTGGGGCACTTTGAGAAGCCGCTGTTCCTGGAGCTGTGCAAGCACATGGTGTTCCAGCAGTGCCAGCAGGGCGAGTACGTGTTCCGGCCCGGCCAGCCCGACACCAGCATCTACGTCCTGCAGGACGGCAAACTGGAGCTGCTGCTCACCGAGCCGGTGAGGGCACCTGGGGACACCTGGGGACAGCCAAGGGGACACCTGGGGTCAGCCAGGGGATAACCAGGGGGCACCTGGGGATGGCTGGGGACAGCCAGGAGACAACCAGGGCACAGGCAGGGGACACCTGAGGATGGCTGGAGACACCCAGGAGACAACCAGGGGACAGCTGGGGACAGCCGGGAACAGCCAAGGGGCACCTGGAGATGGCTGGAGACAGCCAGGGGACACCTGGGGACAACCAGGGGACACCTGGGGACAGCCAGGGACAGCCAGGGGACAACCAGGGCACAGGCAGGGGACACCTGGGGACAACCAGGGGACACCTGGGGATGGCTGGAGACACCCAGGGGACACCTGGGAACAACCAGGGGACAGCCAGGAACAGCCAGGGGACAGCCAGGAACATCCAGGGGACAGCCAGGGACAGCCAAGGGGGCACCTGGGGATGGCTGGAGACAGCCAGGGGACACCTGGGGACAACTGGGGACAGCCAGGGGACAGCCAAGAGACACCTGAACACACTTGGGAATATCCAGGGACACCCAGAGGACACCCAGGGACACCCAAGGGACATCTGGGGACACACATGGACACCCAGGGGATACCTGGGCACATCCAGTGACACTTGGAGGACACCCAGGGGACACTCTGGGGACAGGAATGGGACAGGGGCAGCAGGGATGGAAGGAATGAAGGGCTCTGTGCTCGGCAGGACGGGAAGGAGACGGTGATGAAGGAGGTGTTCCCTGGGGACAGTGTCCACAGCCTGCTCAGCATCCTTGATGTCATCACGGTACCGGCGCTGTCCCCAAACCCCCCCCATCCAACCGTGACCATCTCCAAACCCAACCATGACTGTCCCCAAACCCAGCCATGGCCATCCCCAAAACCAACCATGGCCATCCCCAAACCCAACCATGGCCATCCTCAAACTCCTCCAGTCCAACCACGGCCATCCCCAAACCCAACCATGATCATCCCCAAACCCAACCATGACCACTTCCAAACCCAACCATGGCCATCCCCAAACCAACCTTGACCATCCCCAAACTCCTCCAGTCCAACCACGACCATCCCCAAAACCAACCATGGCAATCCCCAAACTCATTTGTGACCATCTCCAACCCCAACCATGACCATCCCCAAACTCCTCCAGTCCAACCATGACCATCCCCAAACTCAACCATGGCCATCCCCAAACCCAACCATGGCCATCCCCAAACTCCTCCAGTCCAACCATGGCCATCCCCAAACTCAACCATGACCATCCCCAAACTCAACCATGACCATCCCCAAACCCAACCTTGACCATCCCCAAACTCCTCCAGTCCAACCATGACCATCCCCAACCCCAACCAGCCCAACCCCCAGTGCCACCCTTGGACTTCCCCACCTCCCAGCTCCCCCAAAACCCCACCCAGGGCCGGGCTGGAGCTCCCAGTCCCGACCAGGCCCCCCCAGCAGCCGTGTCCCGCAGGGCCACCAGCGGCCGTACCGCACGGTGTGCGCCCGCGCCGCCGAGGACTCCACCATCTTGCGCCTGCCGGTCGAGGCCTTCTCCGCCATCTTCGAGAAGTACCCCGAGAGCTTGGTGCGGGTGGTGCAGGTGAGGTGGGCGCTGGGAGGCCCACGGAGGGTCCCTTGGGGTGGCAGGGGGTCACCGGTGGCCTCCTGTCCCCCTTCAGATCATCATGGTGCGACTGCAGCGCGTCACCTTCCTGGCCCTGCACAACTACCTGGGCTTGACCAACGAACTCTTCAGCCACGTGAGTCCTGCGGGGGGGAAGGGGGAGATCGGGGCAAAATTGATGGAAAAAGTCCAGAAAAGATTGTCCTGCTTCTTGAACTCCTCTCCAGGGTTTGACCATCCCCAAACCAACCGTGGCTATCCCCAAACCAAACCATGGCTATCCCCAAACTCAACCATGGCCATCTCCAAACCCAACCATGGTCATCCCAACCCAACCATGGTCATCCACAACCCAACTATGGCCATCTCCAAACCCAACCATGACCATCCTGAAACCAACCATGGTCATCCCAATCCAACCATGGTCATCCCCAACCCAACCATGGCCATCTCCAAACCAACCGTGACCATCCCCATCGCTACCATTAAGTAGGGGACAAAACAGTTGGAGAAAAAAAGAAATAATTAATACGTAGGGGAAAAAATAGTTGGAGGAAAAAAATAATTATTAAGTTGGGAATAAAATAATTAAAGTAATTTAAAAAAGAGATAATTATTAGGTAGAGTTTAAGCATCATCCCTCTCCCCTCTCCAACTGCAGGACATGCAGCCCCTGAGGCTCTTCCCCCAGCCCGGCCACCCCGCCCGCACCAGCCCCGTCCGGCACAGCAAGAGGGGCCTGGGCAGCGCCGATGAGGGCCGGGAGCAGGGTAAGGCTGCCCAGGGGGTACTGGGACCCTCCACCCGCTTTTGGGGGGGCTCTGCTGCTCCCTCTGGGCTCACGGGGTGGGGGTCTGATCTTGCAGCCGAGCTGCTGAAAAGTGCGGGGTTGGAGACCCCGGTGCCGCCGCCGCCGCCCCTGAGCCGCTGCATCTCCATGCCCGTGGACATTTCTGGTGGGTTTGGGGGGGGGAATGGGGGGTCTTGGGGTGGGGAGCTCAGGGATAGCTGGGGACACTCAGGGGACACCCAAGGGACAGTCAGGGACACCCAGGGACACTCAGGGGATACCCAGTGGCAACCAGGGCAGCCGCCTCTGAGCCGCTGCATCTCCATGCCCATGGATATCTCTGGTGGACTTGGGGGTGGGAATAGGGGGTCTTGGGGTGGGGAGCTCAGGGGATAACTGGGGACACTCAGAGGACACCCAAGGACACTCAGGGGACACCCAAGGGACAGTCAGGGACACCCAGGGCAGCCGCCCCTGAGCTGCTGCATCTCCATGCCCGTGGATATCTCTGGTGGGTTTGGGGGTGGGAATGGGGGGTCTTGGGGTGGGGAGCTCAGGGATAGCTGGGGACACTCAGGGAACACCCAGGGGACAGTCAGGGACACCCAGGGACACTCAGGGGATACCCAGGGGCAACCAGGGCAGCCGCCCCTGAGCTGCTGCATCTCCATGCCCGTGGATATCTCTGGTGGGTTTGGGGGGAGGAATGGGGGGTCTTGGGGACAACCGGGGGACACTGGGAAGTGTCTTGTCTCCGTGTTGGACACGGTGACCCTGTCACCCCTCCAGGCATCCAGAAGGGTCCCCGCTCCGACTTCGACATGGCCTACGAGCGGGGCCGCATCTCGGTGTCGCTGCAGGAGGACAGCACGGGGGCCATGGCTGGATTCACACGGGTACGGCGGCAGGAACCCTGAATCCCACCTGAATCCCACCCCAAATCCCACCTGAATCCCACCCAAATCCTACCCCAAACTCCCACTGAATCCCACCCCAAATCTCACCTGAATCCCACTCTGAATCCCACCCCAAATCCCACCTGAATCTCACCCCAATCCTACCCCAAACTCCCACTGAATCCCACCCCAAATCCCACCTGAATCCCACCCCAAATCCTATCTCAAACCACCTGGAATCCCACCCCAAAGCCCCACTGAATCCCATCCCGACTCCCACCTGAATCCCACCCCAAACCCCCTCAGAATCTCACCCCAAATCCCACCCCAAACCCCCTCAGAATCCCACCCCAAATCCCACTCAGTCCCTACCCCAAATCTCACCGAATCCCACCTGAGTCCCCCCCAAATACCCCCAAATCCCCCCAAAACACTCCCTGACCCCGCCGTGTCCCGCAGTCGGTGTCCCACGAGCCCAAGGAGCGCAAGTCGGTGACGCTGGAGGAGCCCCCACCGGGGTCCCACCAGTCCAACTCCAGCGAGGACGAGGCGGGGCCGGGGCCGTGTCCCTTCGGGCCCTTCCAGGGCCGCCAGACCAACCTCGTCTTTGAGGCCGCCAAGCAGGAGCTGGTCAAGCTCATGAAGGTGGAGGTGAGGCCTTGGGGGGCCCCCAAGGTTCCCGTCCCCTCGCGTGGGTCCCCTGAGGCGTCGCGGGGGTCACGTCATGTTGGGGCTTCCCGTCGCTTCACGCCGGCCCTCCGTGCGTTGGGGTGGTCCTCTTGTGTTGTGGTGGGTCTCTGTTGACCTCGTGGTGGGTCCCCACTGCCTCGTGGTGGTCCCTGTCCCCGTCATGTTGGTCCCCTGTTGTTTTGGGGTGGGTCTCTGTTGGCCTCGTGGTGGGTCCCTGTCACCTCATGGTGGGTCGCCGTCTCTTTGTGGTGATCTCAGGGTGATCCCCCATCTCTTTGGGACGGTCCCCCATCTCCCTGTGGTGTTCCCCCATCTCCCTGTGGTGTTCCCCATCTCCCCATGGTGTTCCCCCATCTCCCCGTGGTGGTCCCCCATCTCCCTGTGGTGGTCCCCCATCTCCCTGTGGTGGTCCCCCATCTCCCTGTGGTGGTCTCCATGGCTTTGTGGTGGTCCCCATTACCTTGGAGTGGTCCCCTTTCCCCTCGGGCTGGCCTGCCATGGCTTTGTGGTGGGTTCCTGTCTCCTCGTGGGGGTCTCTGTGGCCTCCAAGTGGTCCCTCATCTCTCTGGGATGGTCCCGCTTCACTTTGTGGTGGTCCCCGTTGCCTCAGAGTGGTCTCCAGTCTCCTTGGGGTGGTCCCTTATGACTTTGTAGTGGGTTCCTGTCTCGTCATGGTGGTCTCTGTGACCTCCTGGTCATCCTTGTTCTCCCATGGTGCTCTTGTGACCTCCTGGTCATCCTTGTCCCCTCACAGTGGTCCCCGTGACCTCCTGGTCATCCTTCTCCCCTCATGGTGGTCCCCATTGTTTGTGGTGGCCCCTGTGACCTCCTGGCCATCCTTCTCCCCTCATGGTGGTCCTTGTCACCTCCTGGTCATCCTTGTCCCCTCATGGTGGTCCCCATCCCCTCCTGATGGCCCCCAGCACCCCACACGACACCGTTCCTCCCTCCAGGACCCCTCTCTCCTCAACAACCGTGTCCTGCTCCACCACGCCAAAGCCGGGACCGTCATTGCCCGCCAAGGTGACCAGGTGGGTTTTGGGGGGGTTTCTGTGGCCCCTTGACTCCCCCTCCCCATATTTCCATGGGATGCCACTCCCCTACTCCTCCCCCGTGGCTGTTGGGGGGCGGGAACGACCCCAGAACCTCTGGAGAGTTCAAAACCCCCCGTGAGAAGAACCACAACCACCCACACGTGGGGCTGGGGGGACCCTTGTACCTGGGGGTCCCTGGGTGGTTCCCGGGGTCCCAGGTGGCTTCCAGGGTTTCCAGATGGCTCCGTGGGGTCCCGGGTGGCTCCCAGGGATCCCGGGTGGCTCCCGGGTGGCTCTGTGGGGTCCCAGGTGGCTCCCAGGGATCCCGGGTGACTCCCATGGTCCTGGATGGCTCCCAGGGATCCCGGGTGACTCTCAGTGATCCCAGGTGACTCCCAGGGGTTCCAAGTGACTCCCAGGGATCCCGGGTGACTCTCAGTGAACCCGTGTGAGTCCCAGTGATCCCGGGTGACTCCCAGTAATCCCAAGTGACTCCCAGTAATCCTGGGTGACTCTCAGTGATCCCAAGTGACTCCCAGGGGTTCCAAGTGACTCCCAGGGATCCCGGGTGACTCTCAGTGAACCCGTGTGAGTCCCAGTGATCCCGAGTGACTCCCAGTAATCCCAGGTGACTCCCGGGTGGCTCTGTGGGATCCCGGGTGACCCCCAGTGATCCTGGGTAGCCCCGACATACCCCGACCGTGCTGCGGTGGTGACGGGGCATGCTCTGGGCAGGACGTGAGCCTGCACTTCGTGCTCTGGGGGTGCCTGCACGTGTACCAGCGCATGATCGACAAGGCAGAGGACGTGTGCCTGTTCCTGACGCAGCCCGGCGAGCTGGTGGGGCAGCTGGCCGTGCTCACCGGGGAGCCCCTCATCTTCACCATCAAGGCCAACCGCGACTGCACCTTCCTCAAGATCTCCAAGTCCGACTTCTACGAGTGAGAAAGGGACCATGGGCAAGGGGGACAATGCCCAAGGGGGACAGTGGGGGCCTGGGGGGTGGCACCGGTGGGGTGGTTGTCCGGCTCTGCCTGGTGTTGGTGTGGCCTTGCCTCAAGTGCTGGGGGTAGTTTGGGGGGTCACAACAAGGAGTGGAGGAGTCCCCGGAGCTCCAGGTGGCTCTGAGGGTCCTGGGTGGCTCCTGAGTGACCCTGAGGGGTCCCGGGTGGTTCCAAGGGTCCCAAGTGAATCCAAGGGGTCCCAGGTGGCTCCAAGTGGTCCTGGGTGGCTCTGAGAAGTCCTGGGTGGCTCCGAGGGGCTACTGTGGTGGCACCTTCAGGACCAGTGTGGTGGCACCTTCAGGGCTGCTGTGGTGGCACTTTGTCAGCTACTGTGGTGGCACCTTCAGGGCTACCGTGGTGGCACTTTGGGGGCCACTGTGGTGGCATCTTTGGGGTTACTGTGGTGGCACCTTCAGGGTTGCTGTGGTGGCACCTTCAGGGCTGCTGTGGTGGCACTTGGGGGCCACTGTGGTGGCATCTTTGGGGCCACTGTGGTGGCATATTCAGGGCTGCTGTAGTGGCATCTTTGGAGCCGCTGTGGTGGCACCTTCGGGACCACCTCAGTGTCATTTCTGAGGTCACCTCAGTGTCATTTCTGGGACCACCTCAGTGGTACCTTTGGGGCCACCTCAGCGTCATTTCCGGGGCCACCCCCCTGTCCCCCCTTGCGCTGTCACCCCCAGGATCATGCGGGAGCAGCCCAGCGTGGTGCTGAGCGTGGCGCACACCGTGGCCGCCCGCATGTCGCCCTTCGTGCGCCAGATGGACTTCGCCATCGACTGGATGGCCGTGGAGGCCGGGCGGGCGCTCTACAGGTGGGTTTTTGGTTGCACCATTTGTTGTTTATTCAGATTTCGTTAATAAAAGGCTGTTTCTTTTCCACGTTTCCACCTGAAGTCTCTTAATTTTTAAGTCGTGATCCTGTTAAACTCAGACGTTTAACTGGCGCCCAAATCGTTGGGGCTTGACTGGAGGAAAGATGGAAAAGGAATAAACCCTCTTGTTCAATCACCTGGATTGGTCAGGGGAGTCACATGTTGCTTTGAGGTGCATCTATAAAGTGTTGTCTTATTGGAATAAAGAGGATTTGGCTCTGAACCCCCAACCAACCAACCGGGTCCGTATAATTTATTTACATATTAATACGCCGTAAATGGCGCCCAACATGAGGCACCATTTGTGGCTTATTAATATAATAAGTAAATAAATCATATGAACCCCCAAACTAGCTGGGTCTGTATGATTTATTTACTTATTAGATTAATAAGCCACATATACACATGGTTGCGTTGCTACCACAACCCAGCTTCCTGTTTTTTTGGGAGGATTTTACTGATAACGGCACCTATTTTGGGGGAAAATAAAAAAAGAAAATTCCGACATTTTTCAAACTTCTCACACCCCCACAGGCAGGGGGACAAGTCCGACTGCACCTACATCGTCCTCAACGGGCGGCTGCGCTCCGTCATCCAGAAGGGCAGTGGCAAGAAGGAGCTGGTGGGGGAGTACGGCCGCGGGGACCTCGTGGGCGTGGTGAGCTCTGGGCTGGGGACACGACGTGGGGACAACCTCGGGCCTCCACTTGACACTTTGAGATTCAGAGCTGTGGTGGTTTGGAGCTGTGTGGTAGTTTTAGTCTAGGCCTTCCTCGGTGACCAGTTTGTAACCGAGGAAGTGGCCACGTTCCCGGTATTCCCTACGATTTTTACGTAAACCAGGGTATAAAGAAGAAGGGAGGAGAGGCCTTTGCTCTCCTCCCTTCCGGTGCTTCTGAAGGCGCAGGTTCCCTGCTGTCGGTTCTCATTGTGTGGGGGAGTGAGGCCTAGTGAGGCCTAGTGCGGCTAGTGAGGCCTAGTGCAGCCTAACGAGGCCTAGTGTGGCCTAGCGAGGCCTAGCGAGGCCTAGCGCGGCCTAGTGTGACCTAGTGAGGTCTAGTGTGTCCTAGCGAGGCCTAGTGAGGCCTAGCACGGCCTAGTGCGGTCTAGTGAGGCCTAGTGCGGTCTAGTGAGGCCTAGTAAGGCCTTGTGAGGCCTTGTAGATCCTGGGAGGCGAAGGGTGCCAGCGGTCGTTCAGCACGATTTCTGCTGTCCCAAGGAGAGTAGTAAGATATTCTTTTGCTAATTCTTTATTTTGCTAGTTTCCGAGTTGTCCATTGTGCATATCTGTTTTGGGTTTTTGTCCCTTTTTGCCCCTTTTTCCCTTTTCCCTTCCCCCTTTCTGGGAGCTGTTTGGGGTTTCTGTGGTTATGTGTACATAGTGTTTTAATTGTATATATCCGTAATATATGTAATATATATGTACATATATTGATATAGCTTTTGCTATTCTGGCTTTTTTTTCCTTTGGAGGGTTTTCTCGCTGTGGTCTGTTGGGGTTTGGCTCCCTGCCAAGTGCCCAACACCACAACAAAAACTCCCTCCAAACCAAGGGGAAAGGAATTGAAAGGGAAAAGCTGCCAAAAACCAAAATGACACACCCAAACCAGTATATATATATATATATATATATATATATTTACATATATTTCATTTATATACAGTGACAATATAAAAGAGAATACAATATAAAAATACAATATAAAAATACAATATAAAATACAATCTAAAATGCAATATAAAAAGAGAACCCCAAATGCCCCCAAAAAGAAAAGAAAGAAAGAAAATAAAAAAAACCAAAACAGATATACACAGTCATTAAAGAACTAGCAAATGAAATCTCAATACTTTCCTTGAGGAAAGCAAAAAAAACCACCCAGCCCACGATCACTGCAGGTGATATAATAGAAATAACACTCGTAGCAGAAATAAATATAAATATTTATAAATGTAGATGGAAATAGAAATATTTTATATTTTAATAGGGTTTTAATGAGTATAAAGATTTAACAAGAATGGCTGGTTTGGATGGAATGTACCAAAAAAACCCCATAAAAGCAGATAAATATTTTAGTCAAAACTGTTCAGAAAACCCAGTTTATCAAGAGGTTCTGGTTTGTAGAGAATGTACCAGTTGGTGGCTCATTGGCCTTTCCTCATGGGTTTTGGGATTATTGTTTAATAGAAATGAAATAAATAGTAAATATAAATAACGTTCCTAACGTAAATAAATATAAATATTTATAGATGTAAATAGAAATAGAAGTGTTTTATGTTTTAATAGGATTTTAATGGGTATAAAGATTTAGTGAGAACATCTGATTTGGGTGGAATATACCAAAAAAACCCCATGAAAGCAGATAAATATTTTAGTCAAAATGATTCAGAAACCCCAGAAACTTTGATTTACGAGGAACAAACACCCCTTCATCCCTGGCCTCCTCTTCCTCATCATCTCTGCTCTCCTTGGAAGGGCTTCAAGGCCCCAGGGGGTGTTTTTTCCACCTTGTTAAAAGGGGAATCCTCGGCGAGGAACGTTGGGGAATCTCGCGCTCGGTAAACGGGAAGAGCTTCCCGTGTTTTATGGACTGTTGGAAACGGGGTTTTCTCGGCTGTGGAGTCGGAGGGGTCATTCCTGGGGTCATTCCCGGGGGGTTCTGCGTCTTCTCCTGCAGGTGGAGGCCCTGACCAGGCAGCCCCGGGCCACCACGGTGCACGCGGTGAGGGACACGGAGCTGGCCAAGCTCCCCGAGGGCACCCTGAACAACATCAAGCGCAGATACCCCCCGGTTCCCCCCCAGGCCCCCCCCGGGCCCCCCCCCAGACCCCCAGGTATCCCCGGGTACCCCCAAGACCCTTCAGGTACCCCCCAGACCCCCCAGGTACCCCAGGTACACTCCTGACCTCCCAGGTACCCCCAGGTACCCCCAGGTACCCCCCTAGACCCCCCAGATACCCCCAGGTACCCCCCAGACCCTCCAGGTACCTCCCAGACCCCCCAGACTCCCCAGGTACCTCCAGGTACACCTCCAGGTACCCCTCAGGTACCCCCAGATACCCCCCAGACCCTCCAGGTACTTGAGGTCCCCAAGGATTTGGGGTGGTGACACCTGAGGTCCCCAAGGATTTGGGGTGGTAGCATCTGAAGTCACCAAGGATGGGGTGGTGACACCTGAGGTCCCCAAGGATGGGGTGGTGGCACCTGAGGTTCCAAGGATTTGGAGTGGTGGCACCTGGAGTTGCCAAGGATGGGGTGGTGGCACCTGAGATGCCCAAGGATTTGGGGTGGTGGCACTTGAGGTGCCCAAGGGTGGGGCAGTTGCACCTGAGGTTCTAAGGATTTGGGATGGTGGCACCTGAAGTCCCCAAGGCTTTGGGGTGGTGGCACCTGAGGTCCCCAAGGACAGGGAGGCTGGTGGTGGCACCCAAAAAGTCACGTGGGACACTAGTCCAGGGTGTCAGTGAGCCCCTCCCAGGTCTGACGACCCTCCCTGTCCCC
>NW_020885521.1:0-4285 GCF_003945725.1 Corapipo altera
TTTATTAACAGAAACACTGTTCCAAAAAAATAAAGGAGTGTTGGAGGCATAACATTGGGTGTGAGTGGTGTTTTTTGTAAAAGAGCAAAAGAATAGGCCCTCCCCAGGAAAAAAGCTGTCAGCAAAAGTTGTGCAATGCAACACTGGATTGCATCTGTCAACCAAAAATACTGCAGTCTTTTACCCAGCAACAAAGGCCAAACAACACACATGAATGGAGGTGGTAAGTCTCCCTGAAGGGGAGCTGTACTTCTTGCTTTCCTAACTCTGCAGCATTCTGTGTTGTCTTGGCTCAGTGCATCCTCCCAGGATCATTGGATCATTTTGGATGGAGAGGTCATCTAGTCCAACTGCCTCAGCAAATGCAAGGCAACAGTAGGAAGGCACAACTGTCAAACTTGGAAGAGTCCACAAAGACCCTGGAGATGTGGCACGAGCTGGAGAAGTTTGTCTCTCTGTGATTCCACAGTGCCTTTGGCTGCAGCAGCAGGTTATCCCTGTGACCCTGTGGATAACCGGGCAGACCTGGACTCTGGTCTGTCTTGCTGTGGAATCATTCCAAAGGGGAAGAGCTGTTTACACAACAGTTCAGTTCTGTGATATTAAATCCATTCCCTTAGTTTGACTGAAGGCAAAAAGAAACAGAGAGTACTTCTAATTTTTAGGATTTCCAGTTAGTTGGCTGAGATCTATTTTCAGCAGGTTTCCCAGTGTTAAACTTCCCCCCTGCTCTGAGTCAGACAGGGAATACAATTCCTGAAAGGCCAGCAGATCAGGGGGGAGGTGTATGATACCCACTCTTGGTAGGCTGGAGCAGAAAGGAAGCCAGCATGTGACAGAGTCACCTTTTCTCCAGGCCAAACCCCCGCAGCTTCCTCGGCCGCTCCCCATCACACTTGTGCTCCAGACCTTTCCCCAGCTCTGTTGCTCCTCTCTGGACACGCTCCAGCGCCTCAGTGTCTTTCTTGCCTGCAGTGGCCCAAGCATAATTGACTGCCCAACTCTGGACGATAAAACCCACACTGTGTCCATATCTGCTGAAAATCAAGATGTCTCCACTGGGTTTAGTGCAACCTGCAGGTCCTGTTCATTAGAACTAAGGTCAAAAATAGGATATAATGAGAATTAGAATATTTTATGTTGCTCATCTGCCTGGGTATTACTCCTTCCTCAGAGGTGTTACAAGATATTTCAAACCCTCTTTGCTACATTTATTGCCCTCCTACTGACCACCACAATTCCTCATGCCAGCTCTCAGTCATGGGAAAAAAAAATAGAGTTGGAGGGAGCTTCCTAATGCTACAGTGACAACTGGGAAGAACAAGTTTGACAACTCGTCAAACTGTCCGGTACCTTGTTTCTAGATTTGTTCTTCCTGAGGAATACTCCACTCTCCCCAGCTCTCAGAATGAAAGAGAATACTTCTAAGATCACATGGGACCTCTGGGAGATAGAGGACGGGGAGGGGGCTGACCACTTGAGGGTACGTCTCCATGGGAGAGCAAGGCAATGAGGATCTCCAGGGAAGCTGGAGAAGGGTCTGGCAGTGAGAGTGCAATGGTTGGAAAATGCTCCCTCTGCTCGGGAAGGCATCTGTAGGGATAAACAGAGAGACTGGGACTAGGTTGAAGTGGTTCAGAAAGTTTCAAGCCTCTCTTCCTATTGGCTTCTCCTGTAGGTTGATGTGCCACTGCTTGAACTTCCCATGGATCCTGAGGTGGCAGCAGAGGAAAGCTGCTGTGAAGTTCCCAGGCTGGTAAGCTCACTGCCTGTAAAGACATCTTTGGGGATTCTCTTCCCTGAGGTTTTAAAAAAATTAATTTGCCTGCTTTTCACTGTTGTTTTTGTCTTCCCCTCTTCCTTACAGGAAGATGAGCAGGCAGCTTTCTTCCTTTAGGGATTTGTAAATAGGGAAAGGAGACAGACCTATTTTTTACCCCTTGGTACGTACAGGGGAAGTGTCTATCAAGTACTACTTCAATGAGCCCAGTTTAGCCCAGCTAGTCTCTCATTCTTTGCTTTCTTGTTGCACATTTCTTCCCTTTCCCACAAGGATGCTTGTTTGGCATCTATGGAAACTGCCAAAAGATTGGAAGAAGATCTTTCAGAGAGCCAGCTCATGCCAGTCCGCCTGCTAAGGGGGACAGACATTTAGGGCAGGAAGTAGAGCAAGCCTCTATCAGCTTGGGATTTATTTGATTGATTGGATAAATAAGAAGTGCTGTTCTCTGAAACTTCCACTGATTGCCCTGAGCAAGACCCAGATTCAAGAGGCTGACAAAGCAAAGCCTCTGTTTTACCAAGGACAGAGTTTCTCATCCTTTCCCCCATGGCAGTGCCCTCTCTGAAAGGCAAGGCCATCAATATGTAACTGTGGGCATGTTTAGTATGACATCCAACAATCCTTAGAGCATCTGTAGGCAGAGAAACTTCATGACAGATGAGATACATGGTAGAGTGGAAGAAGCAGTCTCTTTCCTGGTTTGGAAACTATCCCGGAGACTGCATTTTCCAGCCACGAGACTAGAAAATCCATTCTATTTGGAGCATATTTTGTAGGTTTCTTTCCTGTTTTATCCCTTCTCAGCCTCTCATGCCAGAGGCAATATTGAGGAAGGAAGTGGGTTTTAAAAAAGAGAAAATGCAAAAACTTCTTTCAGGCAGTCAGTTCTTCTGGGCAGGGCCGTCTGACTCTTGGTGTGTTTCCCTCCATGTGCTCAGCACCGGCACAGGGCACACTGAGGGAGGTCTCCAAACTTTCCTGTAGATGATTCCGTCAAAACTAATCCCCTCCCAGGGCATCACAAGGTGACGCTCACCAGTTCTTCCAAGTCAAAAGAATACTTCTTTTCCCCCAGGGCAGAAAAGATGGAAACATGCTACCTGTGCAAGAGAGGGACAGCGGAGGCCCATCCTCTGCCATGGGGGCGGTGACCCAGACTCTCTGTTTGTCCTCTCGTCCCTCTGGGAGCCCTGAGGTTTCCCTCTGGTCCCCTCTGGCTCCCTGTGCTTGGAAAGCCTTCCAAATACATTCTGGTGAGGGGAGGTGGTGATGCAGCAACAGCAGACGCCTCGTGGGATGCCTGGACACCCCTGGGGAGGCAGAGTTGGGGCCACTCATTCTGTGCCCTATCCTGGCTGGGTGCTGGGGGGACTGCCCTGAGGAGAGACAAAGGAGGCTTCTCCTGGGGAAAGCCTCAGCCAGAGCTCAGCTTCCCAAACAAGGCTGGGGCTGGGGGTGTGCCGAGGGGAAATTGTCCTGCAGGCAGCAGGACAGGACAAGCAGGACGCAGTCTGCTCAGGACGTGGAGCATCTGAAGGACACCATGGGTTTGGGCCCATTGTTGCTGCTTTATTAAATCACAGCCACCTACAACTGGCTCAGTGGTGACAGAAGAGCAGTGCTCGTAGTTTGAATTGTGGTTCTTGCTGAAGATTTGAAGGCATCAGCATTCCAGTTCTCCTGCCTGTATGAAGGACAGAATTTCTTTTCTGTGATAAGATCTATGCCTGGAAACCTCCCCAGGCAGCCACCAGGCCCCAACATGGCATCAAGGCACTTGGCAGCAGTCCCCCCAACATCTGCCTCCCAGCCCACGCCAAGCCATCACCTCACCCACAGCCCCAGAGCCCTGGATGCCACCATGGCTGTCCCTGACACCACCCTGCTCACCAGCTCAGGTGTCTCACACAGCGCCTGGGAGCCTAGGAATGTTGGAAGGTCCTCATGGGTGTGGACATCGGTGCTTGAAGAGCTTCTGGTCTGAATCGAGGGCTTGGTGTTGGTCCTAAAGCTGCCAGGATTCCGATGGTCTGTTCTTCCAGGCAAGAGACGACTTCACTGCTGTCTGCCTTCAAGGGCTGATGGGCTGTAAGAAAAAAAACAGAGCGAAGATGAAACTCCAGACATCCCTCCAGCCCATGTTCCCCACTCACCACTGCAGATCTCATCCAGTTGCTCTTTGCTTCGGTTCCTCAGGTGCCCATTTTCCAGCTCCAGGGAGACAGGGTCAGTCAAACCACGACAACTTGGCAGAGACGTCTTCAACTGCTTCTGCTTCCTCAGCACTGCTGAGCCCAGGTGGTCTCTGAAGAGGCAGATGGAAAAATTCTGCATGTCTCTGCTCTCCTGGGAGGAAGGAGGAAAGGTGAGCTTTGGAAACAGTGGCCCCCTGCCCACAATGAAAGGGAGTGGGGATGGTGGCTGAGGGAGATGCCCTGGGCTCAGATTCCAGAGCAGGGACAAGTTGCACTGGGCTGCAAGGCCCAGAAGCCACTAGAGCCC
>NW_020885521.1:4385-9535 GCF_003945725.1 Corapipo altera
CCTGCCCACAGTGAAGGGGGTGGGGATGGTGGCTGAGGGAGGTGCCCTGGGCTCAGATTCCAGAGCAGGGACAAGTTGCCCTGGCCTGCAAGGCCCAGAAGCCACCAGAGCCCAAGGGAGCAGAGCCTGCTGCCAGAGCTGCTGACAGGCCTGGGTGCAGGGCAGCTCTCACTGCCCAGTGCCCATCTCAGGGCTCACGCTCCTACATCAACCTTACCATGTCAAGGAAGCATGAGAGGTTCTCCATCAGATCCTCAGTGGCTGGGCTGGCCTTTGTCTTCTTCAGGTTTGGACACATCAGGTTTTAGGGACCATCACAACCTCTGTCCAGGAGTCTTCACTGCCAAGGCACAGGAGCTCCATCATGTGTGGCACCAGGAGCTCAAATTTTCCTGCCTGTATGAAACACGGTATTTCTTTTCTGTGATAAGATCTATGCCTGGAAACCTCCCCAGGCAGCCACCAGGTCACAACATGGCATCAAGGCAGTTGGCAGCAGTCCCCCCAACATCTGCCTCCCAGCCCACGCCAAGCCATCACCTCACCCACAGCCCCAGAGCCCTGGATGACACCATGGCTGTCCCTGACGCCACCCTGCTCACCAGCTCAGATGTCTCACACAGCACCTGGGTGGTTGGGAATGTTGGAAGGTCCTCATGGGTGTGGACGTCGGCGCCAGAAGAGCAGTGCTTCTGGCCTGAATCGAGGGCTTGGTGTTGGTCCTAAAGCCTCCAGGATGGCGATGGTCTGTTCTGCCAGGGAAGAGATGACTACATTCCTGTCTGTCTTCAAGGGCTGAAGGGCTGTGAGCAAAAGAAACGGAGTCGAGATGAAGCCCTGTGTCTGCAGAGACCCCCAGACATCCCCTCCAGCCAATGTTCCCCACTCACCACTGCAGATCTCATCCAGCTGCTCTTTGCTTCGGTTCCTCAGGTGCCGCGTGGCCACCCCTGGGCACAAAGCTCCGTCAGCCCCTGCTCCCCAGCGGGCTCCCAGCAGTATAGCCCCTGACCCTGCCCTCCTCCCCCTCAGCAGGGATGAGCCCAGGAAGCACCAGGAGCTCAGGGGGGTGGAACTCAGCCCAGTGCCCACCAAGCCCAGCTACGTGGGCAGGGGTGGCAGAGGGAGGCCCAGGCCCAGCCTGTGGCAGCCCAGGCTCGGGCAGCCCTAGGGCTGGGCCTGGCTGTGGCTGCAGGAGCAGGGAGTGGGGCCAGCTTGCCCAAAGAGGGACCCCGGGGGCTGGGGCTCACCGATGAACCTGATGGCCGCCTCTCGCACACTGGGCTCAGGGTCCTTGAGGTAGCTCAGGCCCTGACGCAGGTACTCTTCAGCCCTGCTCCTGTCCTTCCCCAGCTGGAGAGAGCACAAGGACACAGGTATGGCACAGAGCCCCCCCGCTGGCTGCAGCAGTCCCTCCTGCCAGCACTCAGTGTTGCCCAGAGCCCTCTCTCCTGCTGGCTGCAGGGAAGGGAGAGGGGCCTGCAGAGAAGCCCTTGGGGCTCTGTTCTTGGATGGCACACACTGGGCTGCAGCTCCAGCCTCTGGGCTCTGGGCCCACACCGCAGGCTCTACCTGCGGAGCAAACCTCACCCAGCCTGCACCCTGGCACTTGGCCTTACCAAGCACTCGCCAATCCTCCACATCTGCTGATTCTTCACCAGCTCTTTCAGCTCCCTCCACTTGAGCAGCTTTGCTGCAGCAAGGAGCACTTCCTGGGCAGCCTGCATGGAAGCAGAAGGGGTGAGGTAGCAGCATGGCTGGCAAAGGAGAGCTCTTGGCTCTGTTGTTGGGGAGATTCTGCCCTCAGGAAGTTGGGACATGCCCTCACCAAAGTGTCTAGGGGACGTGTGAGGACAGCCCCGCAGGACAGGGCCTGAGGCTGGAAGCCCTGGCCTTGGACACATGCCAGGGACAGCAGAGAAGCCTGTGGGGATGTGCCTGTTCAGGCTTTGGTGGCCACAGGCTGCTGACGAGCCCTAATGGAGCCCCAGGACAGCTGTTGGAAATGGCCCTGCCAGCTTCTCCGTCCCTGCTGGCGCTGGCTCTGCAGGGACCTTTCCCACGCCTTGTGCTGGGCCACGGCTGCCCACTGCCAGCAGCCCTTGCCCTGCTGCCTGGGCCCCACAGGGTAGGCCAGCCCACCTCTCTCTGTGCCAGTGCTCAGCCTTCCACTTTGTACCTTGGCCACGCTCGGGGACTGGTCACTTGTGCGAATGAGCAGCGGGACCAGTGCACTCCACAGAGACCTCTTCAATTGCTTGTTGTTCCTCAGCACTGCTGAGCCCAGGTGGTCTCTGAAGAGGCAGATAAAGGCCTCTCGCATGTTGCTGCTCTCCTGGGGGGAAGGAGGAAAGGTGAGCTTTGGAAACAGTGGCCCCCTGCCCACAGTGAAGGGGGTGGGGATGGTGGCTGAGGGAGATGCCCTGGGCTCAGATTCCAGAGCAGGGACAAGTTGCACTGGGCTGCAAGGCCCAGAAGCCACCAGAGCCCAGGGGAGCAGAGCCTGCTGCCAGAGCTGCTGACAGGGCTGGGCTGCGGGGCAGCTCTCACTGCCCAGTGCCCATCTCAGGGCTCACACTCCCACATCAGCCTTACCATGTCAAAGAAGCGTGGCAGGTTCTCCACCAAATACTCATCAGTGGGGCTGGCCTTTTTCTTCTTCAGGTTTTGATTTATCAATCTTTTCAGGATTGTAATGACTTTTGTCTTGAGGTCTTCTCTGCCAACCCACAGGAGCTCCATCATGTTTGGCACCAGGGGCTCCAGTTTTCCTGCCTGTATGAAGGACAGAGTTTCTTTTCTGTGATAAGATCCATGCCTGGAAAGATCCTCAGGCAGCCACCAGGCCCCAACATGGCATCAGGGCAGTTGGTAGCAGTTCCTCTAACACCTGCCTCCCAGCCCACACCAAGCCACCACCTTACCCACAGCCCCAGAGCCCTGGATGCCACCATGGCTGTCCCTGACACCACCCTGCTCACCAGCTCAGGTTTCTCGCACAGCACGATGAGTCCTTCGAGCACCTGGGAGGCTGGGAGGGTTGGAAGCTCCTCATCGATTTCAAAGTTGTCATTCTGAAGGTATTCAAAGTCTTCGTCCTTGTCCTCCCACTCAAAGTTTACGCCAGTGCCGCTGGGCAATGGCTGTAGAAGCAAGCACAGTAGTGAGAGCCTGGCAGAGTCTGCAGGGTTCATGGTAGGGAATCAAGTCCTTTTCTGGTAACTCACAGCCAAGTCAGAGCTGGAGCTGCTTTCTGGAGAAGAAGTGCTGAGACTGCAGGGCCACCAGTCGTCCCAGAGCATGACAGCGAATGGCCATAATATCTTGTCTCCAATCTTGGGCTCTGAGAAGATGCTCTGCCACATTTGCATGGCCACACTGCAAGGCAGAGCACTGTATCAGCAGGGCGGCCTGGAGCGGCCTGGGGCCCTGCCTGGGCAGGCAGCAGGGCACTGAGCTGGTGTTCCCCTCTAGGCTGGGAGCTGCACGGTGGCTCTGGGCTGGCTGGGCCAGCTTTGTCTGCTGCAGGCCCAGACAACCCAGAAGGGCTGGAAAGCTTGGTGGGATGGAGAAGCCCTCTCCTCAGGGCTGTCCTGCATCATTCTTTGGTTCTGGCAGCCAGACAGTCTCAGGCTCCATCTCCCCACAGCCAACAAACCCTCAGGCTTTTCAGGGCCAGTACCTGTCTCCTTTTGGAGCGATGCTCAACAGTGCGGCGACTACCTTCCTTGGGAAAAAGTCTGCTAGCAGCAGAAGCAGGGAGTGGAAGCACTCCTGCACACATTCGCTCGTCACGCCTGGCAGTCTTTCATGCAGGAAGCTCAAAATCTTTGGCACCTGAAGGGGATACAGGTGAGGAGAGTGCTGCCACAGTAGTGCAGCCTCAGCTGCCCTTTCCATGCCACTCTGCTGCCTTCAGATGCCTTCAGGTGCCTGAGACACCTGGGTTTGGCAGGGAGGGATGGAGAGAGGAACAAGGCCTTCTAGGGCTGAAGGGCAGGGCAATCCAGCCAAAGGCCACTTACATCCGTCAGGAAGAGGCACGGGTCATACATGGCCAGCCACAAAATCTCGTCTGCTATGATCCTGCGCCCTCTGTAAAGGTTCCACCCAAATGGTTCAACCCATTGACGAGTCTCTCCAGGTATCAATGCATAATTCTGTGCATCTTTCTGCTCCAGGGCTGCAAGGACGATGTGCGTCTTCTCCGAGCGCGTGAGGTATTTTTCGAAGGGCTGCAGCAGGAAGGAGGAGAGCAAAGATGTCACCCCAAGGCCCCTACTGGTGCTGCTCAGCTGGGCAGCGAGAGCAGCCCTGGTCACAGGTGCCCAGCAGTGCCGACAGCAGTGCCCACAGTCACTGTGTGGGGAGGACGAGAGCAGAGGGTCCTTAGGTTGAGGCAGGAGGGTGGGCTCGTGCTCACGGGGTGCTGGCCCTGCACAGGAGCAGGGCTCACTGCTGGGCAGCAGAGCTGTAGCTGCTGCTGGGACACCAGCAGAGTGCCGCCCTCAGATAGTCCCTGCTTGGGGACAGCAGGAACCCTCTCCTCAGGGACACTGAGGCCCTGTCAGCCCCACTGATTCCGGGTGCCTTTGCTCACAGGAGTGCCCTGCCGATGGCACGGACAAGAGTCTCAGCAACGGGGGAGCTCATTACCTTCATACGGCACTTTCTTCCAAAAGTCTTGCGGAAGCAGGTGATTTCACCTTCCACTTCACGTGTGTACAGTTTGTCCCTTAGCCTGGTCCTGCCTAAAGAGCAGGGCAGACGTGTAAGTCAGGGAGAACAGCTTTGCCATCAGGCTTTCCAAAGCAGCCTGAGATCTGCTTGTGAGATGGCAGGCCAGAAGGAGATTGTGGAGGGAGGGGGTCAGGCAGGGTTGAAGATGGTGAAAGGAGCAAGGAAGGAGAGCAGCAGAGAACAGGTGCAAGACTTGAGAAGAGCACTCCACTTGTACAGCAAAAGAGAGCTGGGATGCTACGGGGAGCAGCCGGAAGGGCAAAGGTGGTCAAGCAGAGAAGCAGAGCTGGGAGGTGATGTCTGTGTGCAGAGGGAAGGAGGCCACCACAATGCCCCTGAGCTTTTTGCTTACAGATGAATTCGCTGAGGTGCTGGACAGTCGCCCGACGTCCTGAGAATGGCTGAAGGAG
>NW_020885521.1:9635-11119 GCF_003945725.1 Corapipo altera
TTTTTTGTTTCAGGCAGTCCCGTGGGAGGGAGGGAGAAAGAAGAGCATCAGGGTTGAGGGCAGGCAGCTGGTGCCAGGGCACCATACCCGAGAGTGTGCCCAGGGCTAGATCCCTGGGGAGTGCAGGCTTTGCAGGACCCTGTGGCCCTGTCTCCTGGAGCTGTCAGCCGGGCAGCAGCCCTGGCAGGGAGAGCGGCAGGGCAGGGGCACGGCCTGGCTGGAGGTTTCCTGGGCCTTACCTGCCGTTGGGAATAGCTGTCCAGCCATCTGCACAGCGTGTAAATCCTCTCCATGGCTTCTTCCCACACGGTGACGATATCGTATCTGGCAAAGTCCACCAGCACCTGAGCAAACAGAAGCTGCTGGTGAGCCCCCGGAGCAGACACCCGCTCCAGCAGCAGCAGCAGCTCAGCTCGGCTCCTGGGTGGCACTTGCACTGTCCCTCAAGGCTTCCTCTGAGCCCCAGCAAAGCCTGGAGTGGGGCTCCTGCCCCTGGGCTCCCTTGTGGGCCAGGCAGGAAGGCAGGTGCCCCTCTCTGTGCTCCAGAAGAGCCTGGTGACACAGGAAGGGGGGCACTGTCCCTGCAGCGTGCTCTGCCACCGTGGCACTTGTCTGGGGACCACCCACCCAGGAGTGGGCAACCTCTCCCCCACAGGGTGAGGAACAGCCCTGGGACTGCCACTCTTTGCACAGGCCAGACCTGCAAGATGTTCTGCAGCTCCTCGCCCAGTCTGGAGGGAGGAGTGTTCCGCACGATTGCCGTCAGCATGGGGTCCAGGGCTCGCAGGGTCTGCAAGGAGGACAGAGAGCGCTGGCAGTGATTCTTCACTCCCAAGAGATGCATCTGAGCTCCCAGTGCCAGGGAGGGAGAGCCGCCCATGCTGCCCAGGAGAGACCTAGGAGCAGGCAGTCTACTGTGAGCAGACAGCAGATGCCACAGGCCTTTGCATTCCAGCGGAGAGAGATCAGGGAGCAGAGAGAATAAAAACTGGAAGGAGAAAACAGGAGGTGCCTTTTTCTCCCTGAGGCCTGGTGCGCAAACCACACTCTTATGTTTCTCGGGTTCTGGCCTTCTAAATAAACTTTCTGCATTCTTTCCACTGCCTTGGCATTTCTGGGGATCCCTGCGTATCTTACTTGACACGCAGGATGGCCAGAGAGCAGCCCAGAGGGACTGGTGGCTCCTGGAGCTCAGCCAGCACTTACCTGAATCCTGCGCTCGTCTCCATCCCCTACGTAGGTGATCCATTCAGGAAGGAAGAGGACAGCTCTGAAGCAGGCTTCTAGGAGCCTTCTCACTTTGCCCTCCAGCACCTCGTTCACCGTGCTGCAAAGAGGAAGGGCCCAACTGGACAATGGTGCCGGGGAAAGTGCCTCCAGGCCTTGTGCAGGGGGCAGCAGTCCTCTGGGGAAGGGGTCCCTGGCAGTGATGGGCGCGTACCTCAATCTTTCAATGGCAAAGAGAGCGAGCTTCCGCACTTCTG
>NW_020885521.1:11219-12819 GCF_003945725.1 Corapipo altera
CTGGCAGTGATGGGCGGGTACCTCAATCTTTCAATGGCAAAGAGAGCGAGCTTCCGCACTTCTGTGTGCTTCATCTCCTGCTCGCGGTGGTTCATCTGCTCCTTCAGACCCCTTTCGCGGTCGTCCTCGGCACGCTCGTTGATACAGGACTCGGCGTCCAGCAGCATCTGCAGAGCACAACGCAGCTGGGACCCGGCAGCTGCCAGTGCCACCAGAGCCTAGCCCTCACAGGGTGCCAGTGCCAAGGGGCCTTGCCCCCTTCCCCAGAGCACTGAGTGTCCCCTCACCTGAATCCTCTCAACCACCTCATATCTGCGGCAGAAGTGGACCAAGCGCTGGGATGAGCCACTGCCGGTGGTGCTTCTGCACAGGCGCACGACTTTCTGAAGAAAGGTGGTCTTGTGGACCAGATTCTGGCAGCCAGAGGACAGAGAGATAAACGGGGAGCGTGAGAGGGGGGAAACGTGGCCAGCGAGACTGGAGCCCTGAGGTGCAGTGGCCTGCGGGAGCAGCAGCTCTGCCCAGCCAGCACCCCTCCAGCAGCCCAGCAGCACAGCCCCTGCCTTAGATGCTGGCACAGCTGCCGTCCAACTGGCCACGCTTACCTCTTTGGGGCTGTCAAGGGCCTGGATGGAGTCCACCACTTCCTGTTCTTCTCTGGACAGGGGGAACAAGTTGACATCTAAGAGAGGGAGAGAGCAGGGAGGATCATTGCAGGATGCGCTGCAGAGCCCCAGCCCTGCCCAGTCCCTTCACTCACCCGTCCCTGTCTGCGGTGGGTTCACCAGGATCCACTGGGAGAGTTCTGCTGCAGACCAGCTTTTCTGGGCAGCAGCCTCCTCCTCCCAGGTCACTTCATGGGGCTCTTCTGGAGAGCCGCTTTTCTGAGCAGCACCCTCCTCCGCCCAGGTCACCTTGGGCTTGCTGGGGGGTGTCTGCTCCATCCTACTAGAAAACTACTAGAAGTAGTAGAAGTAGTTTTCTAGAAAACTACTAGAAGTAGGGAAAGGGGAAGTGGGAAGCTTCGCGGAAAAACAGTCGCACTACGAGTCAACAGGGAAAGCCTGGAGCTGTGCTCAGAAGATCCTCGCCAGCTCCGTGCTCCCGTCCTGTCGCGTCGCTGTCCTGCCGGACAATGGTGCTGGCACTGGGGCTGTGCTGACCACGTGTGCTGTGCTGGGATGTCACAAAGGGCCCCCCTGTGACACACCACCTGACGCCTAGCAGTGTTCCAGAGCTCGTGGACGTGGAACCAGCCCCTAGCAACGGGCCCCAACGATGCAGAAAATTATGCTACATTGGCCCCAAAACCCCAAAGGCCACACATCTTTATTAGTAGACACACTGTTCCAAAAAAATAAAGGAATGTTAGGGCATAACATTGGGTGTGAGTGGTGTTTTTTGTAAAAGAGTAAAAGACTAGGCCCTCCCCAGGAAAAAAGCTGTCAGCAAAAGCTGTGCAATGCAGCACTGGATTGAATCTGTCGACCAAAAAGACTGCAGTCTTTTACCCAGCAACAAAGGCCAAACAACACACACTAATGGAGGTGGTAAGTCTCCCTGAAGGGGAGCTGTACTTCTTTCTTTCCTAACTCTGCAG